>NC_137339.1:59553772-59604890 GCF_965287045.1 Carcharhinus amblyrhynchos | reverse complement strand
TGGAGGGGGGGTGTGTGGAGGGGGTGGGGGGGGGGTGTGTGTGGAGGGGGGGGGGGGTGTGTGTGGAGGAGTGTGGAGGGGGTGTGTGTGTGGAGGGGGTGGGGGGGAGTGTGGAGGGGGTGGGGGGGGTGGTGGAGGGGGTGGGGGGGGGGTGTGTGTGGAGGAGGTGGGGGGGGGGGTGTGTGGAGGAGGTGGGGGGGGTGTGTGGAGGGGGTGGGGGGGGGGTGTGTGTGGAGGGGGGGTGTGTGGAGGGGGTGGGGGGGGGGTGTGTGTGGAGGGGGGGTGTGTGGAGGGGGTGGGGGGGGGGTGTGTGTGGAGGGGGGGTGTGTGGAGGGGGTGGGGGGGGGGTGTGTGTGGAGGGGGGGGGGGTGTGTGGGGAGTGTGGAGGGGGTGTGTGTGTGGAGGGGGTGGGGGGGGAGTGTGGAGGGGGGTGGGGGGGGTGTGTGGAGGGGGTGGGGGGGGGGTGTGTGGAGGGGGTGTGTGTGTGGAGGGAGTGGGAGGGGGGGTGTGTGGAGGGGGTGGGGGGGGGTGTGTGGAGGGGTGGGGGGGGTGTGTGTGTGGAGGGAGTGGGGGGGGGAGTGTGGAGGGTGGGGGGGGAGTGTGGGGGGGGGGAGTTGGAGGGTGGGGGGGGGAGTGTGGGGGGGGGTGTGTGGAGGGGGTGGGGGGGGGAGTGTGGAGGGGGTGTGTGTGGAGGGGGTGGTGGGGGGGAGTGTGGAGGGGGGGTGTGTGGAGGGGGTGGGGGGGGGGGGAGTGTGGGGGGGGGGGAGTGGGGGGCTGTCCACAATGTGGTCTCAATGTTTGGGAAACATAAAACACAGGCTGGGTGAGCCACTTTGTAGTTCCTCCCCAGTCCATAAGTCCACAGGCCCAACACTGATCTTCCAGCCATTGCTCATTTTAACTCCACACCTCGCTGCTATTATGACATCTGTCTTCGCTCTGCTGCCCTGTTGTGAAGGCGAGCTCCAAACACAGCAACCCCATCTTTTGTCTCACCATCCATTACACAATTGTGGATGCAATAGAGTTCAACAACATTGGGTTGTAACTCCAGCTTCCTGTGCACCACCCACCCCCACCACCCCCCACGCTGCTTCGTTCTATCCTTTTTTCCTTACTCCTTTGAATGACAAATATCCTGCCATTTGCACTTCCTCTAGACATCTTTTGTTTACTTCTCCCACTCCCTTTACCTTTCCAACAGGAAACTTATCATTCACTTGCTCCTGCCTTCCACTCTGTTGCAGACTTTCCCTGCTCTCCGCCATTCACTCCATCACTTGCCAAAACCAATGACATTCGAGGGCAGAACATGGACTTGGAAGGTTAACTGTTTTTCTCTCTCCACAGACGCTGCCAGACAGGGCCAGTAACTGCCGCATTTTCTCATTGTGGTTGGATCGAGTATTTCAAATTTATTCAGACACAAAAACTGAAACAAAAGTAGTGGCGTTTATTTGATGAATGTTTACAAAAAAGTATAAGTTTAAAAGTCTGAGCTGCCCAGAATGAAACTGAAACTGCAGCAGATTTAATCAGGGCTGCAGGAACAGTGACCCAGGGAGGAGCCTGGAGCACTCGGGCCTGGAGTTTGGACCCCTGGGCCCCAGAGCCTGGGTCTACAGCCCAGGGCTGCTGATGAGGTGAATGTTTTCTGTGAAATGTAACCTGTGAGTGGACAGACTAGAGCGAGGAGGGTCTCTACAGGAACAGGCACTCAGCATCCATCCCCTCCGTCACCCCCTCAGAGGAGAAAGTCTCTGTTTTCCAGCACATTCTGCTTTCCCCTGAATCTGCCCCCTCCCATCCCAACGCACTGGGGTTTCCTGCCCCTCCCACCCCCATGCTTGGAGTCTCCTGCCCCTCCCATCTGGGATCTGTGACCCCTCTCCCACCCTTTTTTCTGGGATCTCCTGCTCCCTCCCTCCCACCCTTATGCCTGGGGTCTCCTGCCCCCTACCCACCCCCATGCCTCGATCTCCTGTCCCCCTCCTACCCCCACATCTGGAGTCTCCTGCTCCATACCTCCACCTGGGGTCTCTGGCTCCCCTTCCTCTCTCTCCCCAAAAGCAGACCACTCCTGGAGCCCCTTCCCCTCGCTGCTTCCTGATTCTCTTGCTCTCACACTGCCTTGATACCCACCCCATGTATCCGCTTCTCTCTGGGTCTCCATCCTCTCCCTTCCCTATTGCAATCATTCCTCAGTTCCAATCCCCACCCCTGCCCTCACTTCACACTCACTCTTCAAGTCCACTCTGGTCCCCTTTGTGATCCTCACACCCCACTCTTACCCTGCCCTTTGACCCTTGCCCCTTCAGCCCCCAGTTACCTGACCACGTTCCCTCTTTCCGTCCAAAACCCAGCCCCCCCCACCCGCCTCAGTCCCTCTGCCTGGTTCCCCTCAGCTTCCATTACTCTCCACTTCGCCTTACCCAGTTCCCCTTTGACCCTCCTCACTCTGTTTGCCAGTCTCTCCAACTAAGGCCGTCATTGGCCATATCCCTTTTCCTGGTCTCCCCTTCCCCCGTGATCGCATCTGGTCCCAACCCCATGATCCCGCCTGATCTCCACCCCCCCCTCCCCCACCCAATTGCCTCCCTTCCCGCTGCTTGGTCTCCAGCCCCCACAAGCCTCTCCTCTCCCTGCAATCCCACCTGATCGCCCCCATTCTGCGATTCTCCCCTCCACCCCAGTCACATGGACATGCTGGTCAGGTTGTCGTGACTCAGGCCTCCTTTGCGTGAGTTGTTTGTCCCATGTCCGGAGTTGCAATATTCCTGGAGGTTGTGCCTCAGGGTGACCAGTGCTGAGCCAAGACAAGCCCGGTTAGGGGCCAGGATCCCACCAGGCAACTGGAACATCACTGTGGCCACGGCGGCCATGCCATCGTCGGTGGGTTCCAGCGTGATGGGCCCCACCTTGAAGTTCGGGTAGGAGCAGCTGAGCAGCTGGGGCAGGAAGGGTTCCGAGCGGCGGGGGTGAGGGTGAGGGGTGGGCTCTGGCGGGTACACCTTTAACCGGGGCATTAGCCTGTGGCGCAGTGGGAGGAAGACCAGCTCCGTGTCGGGCTGGAAGTACACGGCCAGCTTGGCGAAGGGACGGCTGGCCATTTTGTTCATCTCTTGGATGTGCCGGTGGTGTTCTCGGCGGAAGTCGACAAACTGCTTGATCTTCCAGAGCAGCACGCAGACCGAGAGGAAGAGGAAGAAGCAGGAGAAGAAGACGCTGAAGAAGACAAAGAGGTCGATGTGGGCCTGGTCCTGGCGGAAGAAGAGGAGGCCCTGGGATTCGCCTCCGCTGCCGTTCCCCACTCCCAGCAGCACCATGAAGAAGCGCTGGGTCTTCAGTGTGTGCAGCTCGTATGGGTAGGTGATGACCAGGCGCTCCCTCACCGCCTTCACCACCAGGATGGTGTGCTGGCTGCCGATGGTGATGTAGGTGGTCAGCCCCTCGGCCCTCTCCTCCCGCACCCTCTCCTCAGCTGGAGCCTCAGCCAGTGGCGCACTCACGTTCAGTGCCCGCCGACGCCTCTGCAGCTCAGGGCTGGGGATGTCGCGCCGGGAATCGGGGTCACCCACCCGCACAGTGTGCAGCCCGGTGGCAGGGTCCACGCTGACGGTGAAGGAGGAGTGTGAATTGGAGATGTAGACATCCACGCCACCGAAGGTTACATCGATAGTGATGCGGATATCCACGTTGGTGAACTTGGGCTGAACGGCAAACAGCACCGTGCGGCCCAGCGGCAGGTTCTTGATGTTGGGCTCATGATAACAGTTGTTCTGTGATGTCGGATCGAAGCAGTACTCTTGCTCCACCGTGATCTGCCGGTAACACTGCCGGCCATTTGTTGGATTTCCCAGGAAATTCTCCTTACACCGGGCACACTGCGGAGAGGAACACCACCAGATTACATCAGCACACCACCAAGGAAAGGAATACGGGGGAAGAAGGGGTCCGCGAGGGACCGAGGGGTGGTGGGGTGCCATGAGGGACAGAGGGGATGGGGCGCCACAAGGGACCAGGGGGGAGGAGGGTGGGGGCGCCACGAGGGACCGGGGGGGGGGCGGCACAAGGGACCGAGGGGAGGGGGGCCACGAGGGACCCGGGGGGAGGCGCCATGAGGGACTGGGGGGGGTGGGGGGCGCCATGAGGGACAGGGGTTGGGGGGGGGCACCATGAGGGACCAGGAGGTTGGGGCACCACAAGGGACCGGCGTGAGGCTCCACAAGGGACCAGGGGCGTGGGGCGCCCCAAGGAACAGGGCTGGCGCCACAAGGGACAGGGTCGAAGTGCTCACCTGGTATTTATAACAGTCCTTTTTATCAGTTTGAGCTGTGGGACAGCTGGTCTCAGTGTTATTCTGACACTGGCACTCGGTTCCATCTGTTGTTCGACATCTGTCCCAGTGCCCGTTACACTGGCATCTGCAACACAGCACAGGGTATCATTGTCAGCATAAAAGGGGGGGGGGGGGGGGGGACTGGGGGCGGACAGAAAGACAGACAGGGAATGGAGAAGGCTGGTGTGACAGTATTGAAGTATTGTCTTGCGGGTTGGCATTTCAGCACGGGTGTTTGGAGTTTTGGTGTACGGTGTGGTTGGGGTTACGGTGCGGGGTGTGGTTGGAGTTTTGGCACGGGGCGGTTGGGGTTACGGTGTGGGGGTAGTTAGGGTTATGGCATGAGGCAATTGGTGTTATGGTATGGAGGTGATTGGGGTTACGGTGGGAATGGTTTAGGTTACAGTGCGGGGGTGTTGGGGTTACGGCGCGGGGCTGGTTGGGGTTATAGTGCGGAGGTGATTGGGGTTTTGGTGGGGATGGTTGGGGTTATGGTACTGGGATGGTTGGAGTTTCGGCGGGGATGGTTGGGGTTACGGTGTTGGGTGATTGGGGTTATGGTGCGGGGGTGGTTGGAGTTTCGGTGGGGATGGTTGGGGTTATGGTACTGGGATGGTTGGAGTTTCGGCGGGGATGGTTGGGGTTACGGTGTTGGGTGATTGGGGTTATGGTGCGGGGGTGGTTGGAGTTTCGGTGGGGATGGTTGGGGTTACGGTGTCGGGTGATTGGGATTATGGTGCAGGGGTGGTTGGAGTTTCGGTGTCAGGTGATTGGGGTTACAGTTTCGGTGCAGGGGTGGTTGCGGTTTCGGTGCGATGTTTGTGCTCCGTACTTGGTGCATTTTCCTTCGTGCAGGAAGTATCCATCCAGGCAGCTCTCACAGCGCTCCCCTGAACTGTTGTTTTGACAATGAACACAGACAGCACTCTCCTCCGATGGCCCCTCTAACAGCCAGCTCGTAATCTGTACAGGACCAAGTGTGGAGACTGCATTAGTTAACATCACAACTGACGAAAGGAGAGAATTGGTGAATGACAGCAACACACACATCTGAAGCACACGCAAACCCAACACACATATCCGAGGCACACGCACACCCGAGACACACACTGCTCCATAGACCACAGTTGGGTTTAGATACAATGTCAAAGGGCTGGCAGGATTCTTGCCACTCCCTGTCTGCCTGGGGAGACACTGACCCAGTGCCCCATGTCCCTTGTTTAGGGAAGCAGATTATGAAAGTTGAGTGTGCAGTTCCCCTGGAGAATCCTCTGGGGCAGTTTGAATGTAAGATCCCTCTGAAACAAGAGGAGAGGATGGCAGTACCAGGGCAATGGGGAGTGAAGGTGTTTCCCTGGGTTTGGGACAGCTATGACAGCACTAACCTTGGCTGGGTCCAGTGGATATCTCTCTGGCTCGGTCCTGGCTTTCTCGTAGTGCTCTCTGGTCACACAGATGTGGCTGTTGTTGTTGCAGTAGCTGCTGCAGGGTTTACAGAGCCCGCCAGCAAGCGCTGAGCCCACAAACAACGGCTGGCACTTCTCACAATGGTCGCCCTAAAACACATGGAGCAGGAGACATTACTGCCCTGACCCACAATCCGCACACTCAACCAACACCTACCCAGTCCCCCCATGCTCACCCAACACCCCCCACACGCTCACCCAGCCCCCAGACGCTCATCCAGCATCCACATGCTCACCCAGCAAATCCCACGATCACCCATCACCCCCCATGCTCACCCACCATCTCCACACGCCCACCCACCCGCACACTCATCCAGCACCCTCCACACTCACCCACCTCCCTCCACACTCACCCACCCCATCCCAAGCCATGCTCCCCACTCCAGCTGAGCATTTTGCCGTCCTGTACAATCGGGGCTCTCTCTGGTGCAGTCCTAGCTATTACCTTGGTGTTGTTGACACACTGCAGGCAGCGATCGCGGGCGCTGACGCTCTCACAGTTGCTGTGTTGGTTACACTGACACTCCACAGAGCAGTTCGGGCCTACATAACCGAAGTGACACTGGCAGTTGTTGGGCTGCACACAGGTCCCATTCACACAGCCCTGCTCACACACAGGCTTACAGAGACCAGCCAGACTGCCGAGGGGAGGGGTGGAGGGGAAGGGGGGCAAGAGGACAGCAGGGGGGAGGGGGGGAAAGGGGGAGGGGAGAAAGGGGGAGGGGGGAAAGGGGGAGGGGGGAAAGGGGGAGGGGGGGAAAGGGGGAGGGGGGAAAGGGGGAGGGGGAAAAGGGGGAGGGGGAAAAGGGGGAGGGGGAAAAGGGGGAGGGGGAAAGGGGAAGGGGGGAAGGGGGAGGGGGAACGGGGAGGCGAAGGGGGAGGGAGGGTGAGGAGAAAGGGGGTGAGGGGTAGGGAGGGGGTAGGGAGGAAGAAGGGGATGGGGAGGAGGAAGGGGAGTAGGAAGGGGGAGAGGGGGCAGGGGCAGGAGAGCAGGCGGGGAGAGGGTGGGGGGTGAGGGGGAGAGGGTGAGGGTGAGGGGGAGAGGGTGAGGGGGACGGGGAGAGGGTGGTGGGGACGGGGACGGGGAGAGGGTGGTGGGGATGGGGACGGGGAGAGGGCGGGGGGGAGAGGGTGAGGGGGACGGGGACGGGGAGAGGGTGGTGGGGATGGGGACGGGGAGAGGGTGGTGGGGATGGGGACGGGGAGAGGGCGGGGGGGGAGGGGGAGGGGGAGAGGGTGGGGGGGATGGGGACGGGGAGAGGGCGGTGGGGATGGGGACGGGGAGAGGGTGGTGGGGATGGGGACGAGGAGAGGACGGGGGGGGGGGAGGGAGAGGGGGAGAGGGTGGGGGATGGGGAGGCCGAGGAGGAATGGGCACGCGCACAGAGAGGGGAACGATTGGGGAAAGAGAAGGGGATGAGAAGAAGCGTATGAGCGAGGGGGACGGGAAAGAGGAGCGAGGGGGACGGGAAAGAGGAGCGAGGGGGACGGGAAAGAGGAGCGAGGGGGACGGGAAAGAGGAGCGAGGGGGACGGGGGGGGCAACAGGGGATGGAGGGGGGGGGAAAACAGGGGATGAGTGGGAGGGAGTGGTGTGGGAGAGGAGGGTGGGGGGATAAGGTTTAATGGAAGCGAGGGAGATCGCAGGGAGGGAAGATTGAGATGAAGTGTGGGTGGGTGTGTGGAAGTGAGTTCAGAGAGAGAAGGGGCCGGGGGGGTAGGGGCCGGGTTAGGTGAGAGCAAGAGAGGGACAGAGAGAGAGAGAGAGAGAGAGAGAGAGAGAGACCAGTTAAACAAGGAATAACAGTATAAAGAAGTTAATTAAGACACTGGAAGTTGCTCTATAGCCAGATCTTGCTCTGAGTCTGTCTGTTTCTACACGCTATCTCATCTGTTTAATCTCACACATTCAGCAATACAGTCAGTGCATCAATCTCTGATGCAAGGCCCCTTAGTAAAAAGTCTGACAACACCAGGTTTTAGTCCAACCGATTTATTTGATAGTAAACTCACAAGCTTTCGAGGGGACTCCTCTTCGTCAGATGAATGGAGAGTTCTGGCTTCGGACAGAGCATATAAAGCACAGACAGTTTAGAGATTACTGATTAGAGATTACTAGTAATCTCTAAACTGTCTGTGCTTTATATGCTCTGTCCGAGGCCAGAACTCTCCATTCACCTGATGAAGAGGGAGTCCCCTCGAAAGCTTGTGAGTTTACTATCAAATAAATTGGTTGGAATAAAACCTGGTGTTGTCAGACATTTTACTGTGTTTACCCCAGTCCAACACTGGCACATCCACAGCAAGGCCCCTTCCCAGTTTCCACTCCCAAATCCACCCGGCACTGTGTCTCAGACACCCCCATACCCCCCAAGTGAGCTACCCAAACCCAACCTCGACATCACCTCAACAAATCCACACTGACTCGCCAACACCAGCCTCACTCTCCCTCACTTCACCCTCCATCTCTCTCTCTTGCTCCATCTCCCTCCCTCGTTCCACCTCCCTCACTCCATCATTCTCTCAGCTCCCTCCATAATTCTCACCTCTCTCTCCATCACTTCTCCCTCACTCATTACCGATATCTCTCGCTACCTCCCTCTCCCTCCATTACTCACTCTCATTTTCCCTCCATCTCACAACTCCCTCTATTACTCTTTCCCTCCCCTATCCTGCCCTATCCACTCTCGCTGTAACATTTTTCTGCCCCGTCGCTGTTGTTCCCTCCCCCTTCACCATTGTTCCCGCCCCCTTCGCCATCACTCCCTCCCTCTTCGCCATCACTCCCTCCTGCTTCCCTCGCCGTACTCCCTCCCCGCCTCCCTCTCACCGACACTCCTTGCCCCCTCCTCACCGTCACTTGCTCCTCCTCGCTGTCAGTCCCTCACCCTTGCTGTCACTTTTTCCTGTCTCTATCCCTGCTGCTTGGATCACTCTGTCACTCACCTGTCCTGCATGTATCCGTTCCTGCAGATGCACTCGAATCCTTGCAGTTTGTCAGTGCAGTTCTGGGTATCATCACAGTCATGGTGTCCATTCAGACACTCGTTCTCAGGGGGACAGGACATGAAAGCCCAGATTCCATCTGAGGCCGGGCAACTCTGTTTCCCATCTGTGAGGCGCAAACAAACAATCACTGAACGCTGCAGAGAAACTCATCTGACAACTAACCAACACCCTCTCACTGTTCCCACACAGGAAACAGATTCCCTATGGTCAATTCTCACTCAGGACACTGCTTTCCTTCTGGTCAGTATGCAAATAACTGAGGCCTCGCTCCTCCTGCCCTCAGACAGGACACAGGCTGCTCTCTGCCCGCCTCCTCCCAGGCCGTCCACCACCCGCCCACCTTCTCCCAGGCCGCCCTCCGCCCGCCCGCCTCCTCCCAGGCCGTCCACCACCCACCCGCCTCCTCCCAGGCTGCCGCCCTCTGCCCACCTCCTCCCAGGCCACCCTCCGCCCACCTCCTCCCAGGCCTTCCTCTGCCTGTCCTCACAGTGGATTGAGGTTCCTGCTCCATCTGAGCTTAGAGAAGAGACACAGGTCCCCCGCCGCCTGCTTAAGGAACACAATCGGGTGACAGTGTGCCCGTCGCTTGGTCAGGGTACGTACCATCCTGAGGTCCATTCAGACCGCCCTGGATACATCTGCCGTTGCCATTGAGGCCGCGGGTGGCACACCAACCACAGTGAGAGTGTCGGACACAATGGGAGCACTGATTGTAGCTGGCACATGACAAATTACAGCTGGCTCTCGCCCCCTTCAGTAACCGGCCACACATCCCACCAGCGCATCGCAGCGGCAGGAAACTTGGACTCATACACTGCAGCACAGAAAGAGACAACATCAGGTGGTGCTTGGGGTGGATGGGGAGGAGTGCGCATATTGGAAAGGGCGTGGGAGGAGGGGTGGGATTGTTGTCAGGGCCTGGGAACCTTGGGGTACTTGTTTGGGGCGGGAGAGGAGATGGGTGGGAAGAAGTGAGGAAGTACTGGGTCTCAGAGGGAGAATGTGTTGAAGAGGGGCCAAGGAATGACTGGGAGAAGTATAGTGCCAGTGGGATGGGGGAGGGATTGGGGAGGGAGTGAGGAGATGGATTGGGGAGGGGGTGAAGGGCTGGATTGGGGAGGGGTGAGGGCGGGACTGAGGGAGACAATGAGGGGTGGGTCTGAAGGGGTAAGGGCAAGATCTGGGGGGTAGAGTTTTAGGGAGGGCCTCTGTGTCTAGTGGGCTGGTCATACAGACAGAGCGAGTTAGATAAGAACATAAGAAATAGGAGCAGGAGTAGGCCATCTAGCCCTTCGAGCCTGCCCCGCCATTCAATAAGATCATGGCTGATCTGTCGTGGCTCAGTTCCACTTTCCCGCCCTCTCCCCATAACCCTTAATCCCCTCTCTTATCAAGAACCCATCAACCCGCTTCTTAAAAATATTTAGCGAGGCAGCCTCCACCACTTCAACGGGCAGAGAATTCCAGAGATTCACCACCCTTTGAGTGAAGAAGTTCCTCCTCAACTCCGTACTAAACCGCCTCCCCTTTATCTTGAGGCTGTGCCCCCTAGTCCCACTGTCTTTTTTGAGCGGGAAGAGTCTCTCCACCTCTATCCTATCCATCCCATTCATCATCTTATACGTCTCAATGAGATCTCCTCTCATTCTTCTAAACTCTAACGAGTACAAGCCTAGTTTATTCAGCCTCTCCTCATAGCTCAATCCCCTCAACTCCGGTATCAGCCTAGTAAACCTCCTCTGCACTCCCTCCAGGGCCAAAATATCCTTGCGCAGGTGCGGCGCCCAAAACTGCACACAGTACTCCAGCTGCGGCCTCACCAATGCCCTATACAGCTGCAGCAAGACCTCCCTACTTTTATATTCAATCCCCCTCGCTAGAATGGGCTGGGGCTATGGAGAGAGAGTCACGGTGCTTAGGAGGGGATCTAAGTGTTCGGAGGAGGAGAATGGACTCTGGGGGAGCGTGTGTATGGCAGGAGGTCACGTACAATAAAAATTTCCTCAGCCCATGCCCATAGTGGTTTCTCCTGCTCGCTGACAGCATCATGTTCTCTAACCCTGCCTGAATCTCACCGTCTGTGCAAACTCCCCAACCTGTATTCACTCTGGCTTTGCTAGTCCCAGTGTCAAATACACATCAGCTCATCTCTCGCACATCCCGTTCCCAACCTCAGCTCCTTCTGCACCTGCCCCTGGAATAAACTAGATTCACTTACAACTGTATTTTCCAAAGCCCACTGCTCTCCCTGCCGACCTTCAGATTCCCCCCATAGTCCTGCAGCCCCTAATTTGCTCAATCCCTCACGTCCCACTCCTACTGCCCAATAAACCCGTTACTCTCTTTCTCTCTCTCTTTTCCTGGCTGATCTCCCAGGTCTGTTCTCTCATAGCTGTCTGATCATAGTCAGAGCTATAGCTCTGCAATAGCTTCACTTCCTCTTTCCTGTTATCTCTGGTGCACCCCAGAGGTCTATCCTTGCCCCCCGCACCCACCACCTCCCATTTCTGGCTGACATGTGGCTATTTATCCAGAGAATTCCCTCCTGCCCCACCAATTCTCACACAGTGGCAAGCACTGCTGCCTTGCAGCACCAGGAACTCATTCAATTCGGGGCTTGGGTGACTATCTGTTGCACTTTCTTCCTATGTCTTCATGGGTTTCCTCTGGGTGCTTTGGTTTCTTCCCACAGTTTGAAAGATGTGCTGGTTAGGTGCATTGGCTGTGCTAAATTCTCCCTCAGTGTACCCGAATAGGCGCTGGAGTGTGGTGACTAGGGCATTTTCACAATAACTTCACTGTAGTGTTAATGTAAGCCAACTTGTGACACCAGTAAAAATAAACTCTTAATTCTAGTCTCGAGTATCCCCTCAGACTCAACTTCTGAATTCCCTCGCTAAATCTCTGCTTTTTCTAAGATGCTCTTTGACCACACGTTTTTTCTTGTCAGTTGTACTATCTCTTTACGTGGTACAGTCTCAAAATGTCACTCCCAAGAAGCAGCTCTGGCAATTTTATGTTAATGGTGAGGTGTTCTTCGCCTTTGCTAATTACTTAACTTTTTCCAACTCTTTTTTTAATCATCTCTGTACACAGTATCTACCTTTCCCCTTGGTTCCGATTTTGTCTTCATCTTTCTTCATTTCAAAATGTTTTATGACTTGAAGAGACACTTGAATTTAATGGAATATGACTCTATTGACCACCCTTTCCAATGGTGTTACAACTCATTATCAGTGCTTTTGGCCACAGTATCATTCTCCTGTCCTCAAATTTAGCAATTATACTACTCTATTGCCATCATCTTTGTCTTATTATGTCTTTCTCAAGCGTCATTTTAACCATATGTTATGATCGCTATTGCCCCTGCTGTCATTTCTCCTGTGTTCTGGCTCATTCACCATTACATTACAAATTTGAAATATGTGCTTACCTGCTGCAAAGCCAGACTCCAGACGCATTGCTGCCAGCCCCCATCTGAGCCGTTTGAGCTCAGGCATTCGCTGCAGGTGGTGAGGTTATGGCATGGTGTCGGGCATGGTTCGGGCGGGCAGGATTCCACTGGCATTGGTGACACATTGCGCAGAGAGTGGCTGAAGCAAGTCCAGTCGTAGGCAGGGCTCACACTGAGAATCCGACGTGTCTCACCTGAAACACAAGGATGGGAGTGGGGAATAAATCATGGCTCTAATACCATATATGACGACAGAAGTCCCTTCCTTCCCCACTCCTGGATCCGGGGCCAGGACCTCCCCGGATCAGGAGTCAGGGCTTCTCTGAATGTAGTCTATCAGTATATGTGTAGAGATAAACACTTGTCGATTCAAATCAGTGAAGAGAGAACAGATACCTCCAGATGTGCTGAGTACGTGCAGCAATTCCCCTCATTGCACCATACCTGTGCGTTTGAACTGACGTGTCCACATACACTTCCCAGAGGCAGTGCACTTGTTGCAATCAGAGGCTTCACATGATATTTCAGAGCAGTTGCTGGCAACAAAGATCTCGCGCTGATTAATGCGGCAGTCGTTCTCCTTTGTGCAGCTGGTGTTTGTGCTGATACAGGCTCCCTCGGGGCAGTTGGTGCACCATTTACACCTCTAAGAGGAACAAAGAGTGTGAGTGAATCATAGGCCTGACATCTGTTATTCACACAAATAGGGCTTCAGTGATTCACATCATCCGTCGGTGAGCTTGCATGTTGGAATGGGATGGGAGAGCAAGCAGGCAATCAATGAGCATGGTTAGGGGTGCATGCAGAGCAGAAAGCCGAAGGGGGAGCATATTAGGATTGACACGAATGCAAATGTGTGTGAGAGAGTTCGGATGCAAGGTGGGGGTGGGGGTGGCGGGCGCGCGCGTGCCAGAGGGAGGGAGGGCGACGGGGGGGGGGCGCGCGCGAGAGACGGAGGGGGGGCGCGCGCGAGAGACGGAGGGGGGGCGCGCGCGAGAGACGGAGGGGGGGCGCGCGCGAGAGACGGAGGGGGGGCGCGCGCGAGAGACGGAGGGGGGGCGCGCGCGAGAGACGGAGGGGGGGCGCGCGCGAGAGACGGAGGGGGGGCGCGCGCGAGAGACGGAGGGGGGGCGCGCGCGAGAGACGGAGGGGGGGCGCGCGCGAGAGACGGAGGGGGGGCGCGCGCGAGAGACGGAGGGGGGGCGCGCGCGAGAGACGGAGGGGGGGCGCGCGCGAGAGACGGAGGGGGGGCGCGCGCGAGAGACGGAGGGGGGGCGCGCGCGAGAGACGGAGGGGGGCGCGCGCGAGAGACGGAGGGGGGGCGCGCGCGAGAGACGGAGGGGGGGCGCGCGCGAGAGACGGAGGGGGGGCGCGCGCGAGAGACGGAGGGGGGGCGCGCGCGAGAGACGGAGGGGGGGCGCGCGCGAGAGACGGAGGGGGGGCGCGCGCGAGAGACGGAGGGGGGGCGCGCACGAGAGACGGAGGGGGGGCGCGCGCGAGAGACGGAGGGGGGGCGCGCGCGAGAGACAGAGGGGGGGCGCGCGCGAGAGACAGAGGGGGGGCGCGCGCGAGACTGAGCTGCACACAAGACTGAGGTTTGTCAGTACTCACCAGTTTCTGCATTTGACCCATGACCTTGGGGTGGCGAGCCAAGCACTCACTGCATGTTTTCAAACGCCGACAGTCATCCGGGAACTTGGGCAGAGGGTCACAGAGCGAGCTTCCTGACTCGACCCCATACCTGGCAAGAAAAAGCAATAGTATTGCAGAAGGTGCATCAGTGGAACACCAGAACAGAAGCAAATTATAAAGATGTTAAAAGCTCAACACCAGGCGGAGAGAAACACTGCCTGCTGGGTTGTTCAAGATCTCTCCGGGAATCTGCTAGCCCCCTCCCCGGGCCCGCGAGCTGTCGCGTCTCCCTGGTGTGGAGATGCTGGTGTTGGACTGGGGTAAACACAGTAAGAAGTCTCACAACACCAGGTTAAAGTCCAACAGATTTATTTGATCGTAAACCCACTAGCTTTCAGGGTTTGCCTCTTCATCAGGTGAGTGGAAAGTTCTGGTCACAAACCGAGCATATAAAGGCACACACAGTTTATAGAATACTGATTAGAATGCGAGTCTTTACAGCTAATCAATTCTTAAAAGTGCAGACAATGTGAGTGGAGATAGCATTAAGCTCTCTGGCTCTGGGATCTGCTGGGTCTCCCTGAGCCTGGGATCTGTTGGGTCTCTTTAGGTCTGGGTGAGTAATGGAAATGTTGAACTCCTACCTCTCTGCTTCGTCTGCAGACAAACAACTCCCATTACGTACTGAACGGCACCACACACAGCTGCTGCTGTTACAGGCTCCCGGGTTGGTGAATATTAGACACGGATCCAGTGGGATGGAGAGAGCTACCATTGAGCCCAGCATGACTCCCCCATATCCTGCCGAGATGTACAGCTTCTTCTTCAGCCTGACAGCGGCGTGAGAAATCGAACCTTTCATTGGCACTCCCAGGACTGAGCCCCCTACAGAGAAGGGAGAGCTTCCAGTCAGACAGCTCACTGAACAGGGGTGGGGCAGGTCAATCAAAGACTGGGGGTGGGGGGAGGGTGGATGAGTGCAGCAATGGTTGTCCAGGAGTGGAAAGTAAAAAGTCATTTGGAGGTAGAGGAAGGGATGCAGGATGAGGGGGCCAACCCGTGGTCAGGGGCGAGGGGGCCAGCCCGTGGTCAGGGGCGAGGGGGCCATTCCTGGGACAAGGTGAGGGGTTGGGCTGCGATGTCAGTCTTGGGTTGAGGGTGAGAGGTTAGTCTTGGAGCAGAGGTGGGTTCAGCTGTGGAACAGGGTGAGCAGCTCAGTCAATGGGAGGGCAGGAATTCTGAAGCAGGGTCAGGTCAGTCAGGGGTTGGGGGAGAGGGAAGGAGGTCAGGTAGGGATAGAGGTAAGGGTGGGAAGTCAGTTGAGTGGGTAAGGGTTCAGACCAGTAGAAACTCTTTTGCATTTAGGTAGTAAAACACACCAAAGTGATTTCACAAGCATGATGAAACAATATTTCAGACTGAACCACACTGATATCAGAACTGGTGTTTTAAAGACATGGTCAAAGAGGAAGGGGAAATGTGGAAAGATTCCGGGAGGGAAATCCAGAGGGAGCTGGAGGCCGCAATGTTGGATAGCATAGACACAAGAAACCCACAGACTCTTTGAAACATAGCCCAATGTATCAAAACACTTCACAGGAACGATCCATGACTCAAAGTGAACATGATGTGGATGTGCCGGCATTGGACTGGGGTAAACACAGTAAGAAGTCTGACAACACCAGGTTTTAGTCCAACCGATTTATTTGATAGTACACTCACTAGCTTTCGGGGTTAGCCCCTTCGTCAGGTGAATGGAGATTTCTGGCCTCAGACAGAGCATATAAAGCACAGACAGTTTACAGATTACTGATTAGAATGCGAATCTTTACACCTAACCTGCTGTTCAAGTCCTAAAGTGGCTGACAATGTGAGTGGAAGGAGCACTGAGCACAGGTTGAAGAGATGTGTGTTGTCTCCAGACAGTACAGTAAGTGAGGTTTTGCAAACCCAGGCAAGTCACGGGGGTTACAGATAGTGCGACATGAACCCAAGATCCTTGTTGAGACCGTCCTCATGTGCACGGAACTTGGCTATCATTTGGCTATCAAAACCACACTTACTGTGAGATCTCATTGAGACGTATAAGATGATGAATGGGATGGATAGGATAGAGGTGGAGAGACTCTTCCCGCTCAAAAAAGACAGTAGGACTAGGGGGCACAGCCTCAAGATAAAGGGGGGGGCGGTTTAGAACGGAGTTGAGGAGGAACTTCTTCACTCAAAGGGTGGTGAATCTCTGGAATTCTCTGCCCGTTGAAGTGGTGGAGGCTGCCTCGCTAAATATTTTTAAAACGCGGGTTGATGGGTTTTTGATAAGAGAGGGGATTAAGGGTTATGGGGAGAGGGCGGGAAGGTGGAACTGAGCCACGACAGATCAGCCATGATCTTATTGAATGGCGGGGCAGGCTCGAAGGGCTAGATGGCCTACTCCTGCTCCTATTTCTTATGTTCTTATGTACTGTCTGGAGACAATACACATCTCTTTAACCTGTGATCAGTGCTCCTTCCACTCACATTGTCAGCCACTTCAAGACTTAAACAGCAGGTTAGGTGTAAAGATTCGCATTCTAATCAGTAATCTGTAAACCATCTGTGCTTTATATGCTCTGTCTGAGGCCAGAACTCTCCATTCACCTGACGAAGGGGCTAACCCCGAAAGCTAGTGAGTGTACTATCAAATAAATCGGATGGACTTAAACCTAGTGTCGTCAGACTTTTTACTGTGTTTCAAAGTGAACACACAGAACAAAAAAAAGTACAGCACAGGAGTAGGCCCTTAATAGGTCCTCTAAGCCTGTGCCATCATGATGCCCTAATTAAAAAAAAACCTGCCCCTACTAGATCCATATCCCTCTATTCCCCCCCCCATTCATGTACCCATCTAGATGCCTCTTAAATGTTGCTAATGTGCCTGCTTCCACCACCTCCCCTGGCAGCACGTTCCATCACCCACCACTCCCTCCGTGAAAAACTCCCCCCACTCATCTTCCTTAAACTTTCTCCCTCTCACCTTGAACCTGTGCCCTCTTGTAACTGACATTTCCACCTAGGGAAAAAGCCTCCGACTGTCCACCTTGTCTATGCCTCTGGTAATTTTGTAGACCTCTATTACGTCTCCCCTCAGCCTCTGTCTTTCCAGTGAAACAGGACCACATGAGGTGGAGTGGAGATAAGGCAAGACATCCTCTGCAACAGTGAGTGGAGATGAGATGGAGGAACAGGCTGAAGGAGACAATAAGAGGGCAACAGCCCAGGTGAAGAACTGGCAGATGCTGCTGAATGAAACAGAGGAGTACGTGGGAAGAGGAAAAGGAGGGAGCAGATTGTGTGCAGAAACTCAGGGCGCTAAGGCAATGATGGAAAGGTGACAGAGGAATACAGAGCAGGGAAAATCAGCTGCAGGGATTAGACAGAGACACAAGTGAGAGCTGGTGATGACGGCAAAACAATGAGCATCAGGACAGGTTCCAGCAAGGTTAGAATGTGCTATTAGGTGTGAGTTATTCCTGAGTTATTGGGAGTGATCCAGGTGTCAGTGTACCTGTGTTATTGTGTGATGAGGGTGTGGCTGTCCCTGTGTTATTGTGAGATCCAGGTGTTGCTGTCCCTGTGTTATTGAGAGTGATCCAAGTGTTGTACCTGTGTTATTCGAAGTGATCCAGGTGTTGTACCTGTGTTATTGGGAGTGATCCAGGTGTTGTACCTGTGTTATTGGGAGTGATCCAGGTGTTGTACCTGTGTTATTGGGAGTGATCCAGGTGTTGTACCTGTGTTATTGGGAGTGATCCAGGTGTTGTACCTGTGTTATTGGGAGTGATCCGGGTGTTGTACCTGTGTTATTGGGAGTGATCCAGGTGTTGTACCTGTGTTATTGGGAGTGATCCAGGTGTTGTACCTGTGTTATTGGGAGTGATCCAGGTGTTGTACCTGTGTTATTGGGAGTGATCCAGGTGTTGTACCTGTGTTATTGGGAGTGATCCAGGTGTTGCTGTACCTGTATTATTGGGAGCGATCCAGGTGTTGCTACACCTGTGTTATTGGGAATGATCCAGGTGTTGCTATACCTGTGTTATTGGGAATGATCCAGGTGTTGCTATACCTGTGTTATTGGGAATGATCCAGGTGTTGCTATACCTGTGTTATTGGGAATGATCCAGGTGTTGTACCGGTGTTACTGGGAGTAATCCAGGTGTTGCTGTACCTGTGTTATTGGAAGTGATCCAGGTGTTGCTCTACCTGTATAATTGGGAGTGATCCAGGTGTTGCTCTACCTGTATAATTGGGAGTGATCCCAATTATACGGAGGAGGACACAAATATAGTTTGCCGGATATTAAAGACAGAAGGATGGTAGGAGATGAGGTCCTTAATGCGATTACTGTCACTAGAGAGGTGGTGCTTGATAGACTTTGAATTTATCAAAATTCGCTGGACTCTGGGGAAGTGCCGGAAGATTGGAAAACGGCTAATGTTACACCCGTTTAAAAAAGATAGTAGACAAAAGGCAGGGAATTATAGGCCGGTTAGTTTAATGTCTGTAGTTGGAAAAATGCTAGAATCCGTCATCAAAGAAGAAATAGCGAGGCACCTAGAAAAGAATGATTTGATAGAGCAGTCGCAGCACGGATTCATGAAGGGGAAGTTGTGTTTGACGAATTTATTGGATTTCTTTGAGGATGTGACTAATGTGGTAGACAGAGGGGAACTGGTGGATGTTGTGTTTTTAGATTTCCAAAAGGTATTTGATAAGGTACCTCACAAAGGTTGCTGCAAAAGATTAGGGTGCACGGAGTTGGGGGTAAGGTGTTAGCGTGGATAGAGGATTGGTTGTCTAATAGGAGGCAGAGAGTTGGTATCAATGGGTGCCATTCTGGTTGGCAGTTGGTGACTAGTGGAGTGCCGCAGGGATCAGTGCTGGGGCCTCAACTGTTTACCATTTACATAGATGATCTGGAGGAGAGGGCTGAGTGTAGGGTAACAAAATTTGCTGATGACATGTGGAAAAGCAAATTGCGTGGAGGGTGTGGAAAGTCTGCAGAGAGATCTGGATAGGCTGAGTGAGTGGGCGAGGACCTGGCAGATGGAGTATAATGTTAGCAGATGTGAGGTTATTCACTTTGGAAGAAATAATAGTAGGAGGGATTATTATTTAAAAGGCGAAAAGCTGCAGCATGCTACGGTGCAGAGGGACCTGGGGATCCTTGTACACGAATTGCAAAAACCCAGTTTGCAGGTGCAGCAGGTGATCAAGAAGGCAAATGGAATGCTGGCCTTTATAGCGAGGGGGATAGAATATAAAAGTAGGGAGGTCTTGCTGCAACTGTACAGGGCACTGGTGAGGCCGCAGCTGGAGTACTTTGTGCAGTTTTGGTTGCTGCACTTGCGGAAGGATATATTGGCCTTGGAGGGAGTGCAGAGAAGGTTCGCTGGGCTGATACCAGAGATGAGGGGGTTGGCCTATGAGGAGAGATTGAATAGACTGGGGCTGTATTCGTTGGAGTTTAGAAGGATGAGGGGGGATCTTATAGAGACATAAGATAAGGAAGGAGATAGATAGGGTAGAGGTAGAGAGATTCTTCCCACTTAGAAAGGATAGCAAAACTAGAGGGCACAGCCTCAAAATAAGCGGGGGGCGGGCAGTTTAGATCGGAGTTGAGGAGGAACTTCTTCACTCAAAGGGTGATGAATCTCTGGAACTCTCTGCCCATTGAAGTGGTGGAGGCTACGTTTCTGAATACATTTAAGTCACGGATAGATAGGTTTCTGATAGACAAGGGAATTAAGGGTTATGGGGAGAAAGCGGGAAAAGTGGAATTGATCCACTTCAGATCAGCCATGATCTTATTGAATGGCGGGGCAGGCTCGAAGGGCTAGATGGCCTACTCCTGCTCCTATTTCTTATGTTCTTATGATCCAGGTGTTGCACTACCTGTACAATTGGGAGTGACCCAGGTGTTGCTATACCTGTGTTATTGGGAGTGATCCAGGTGTTGCTGTACCTGTGTTATTAGGAGTGATCCAGGTGTTACTGTACCTGTGTTATTGGGAGTGATCCAGGTGTTACTGTACCTGTGTTATTGGGAGTGATCCAGGTGTTGCTGTACCTGTATAATTGGGAGTAATCCAGGTGTTGCTATACGTGTATAATTGGGAGTGATCCAGGTGTGTACCTGTGTTATCGGGAGTGATCCAGGTGTTGCACCTGTGTTATTGGGAATGATCCAGGTGTTGCACCTGTGTTATTGGGAGTGATCCAGGTGTTGCACCTGTGTTATTGGGAGTGATCCAGGTGTTGCACCTGTGTTATTGGGAGTGATCCAGGTGTTGCACCTGTGTTATTGGGAGTGATCCAGGTGTTGCACCTGTGTTATTGGGAGTGATCCAGGTCTTGTACCTGTGTTATTGGGAGTGATCCAGGTGTTGCTGTACCTGTGTTATTGGGAGTGATCCAGGTGTTACTGTACCTGTGTTATTGGGAGTGATCCAGGTGTTGCTGTACCTGTATAATTGGGAGTAATCCAGGTGTTGCTATACGTGTATAATTGGGAGTGATCCAGGTGTGTACCTGTGTTATCAGGAGTGATCCAGGTGTTGCACCTGTGTTATTGGGAATGATCCAGGTGTTGCACCTGTGTTATTGGGAGTGATCCAGGTGTTGCACCTGTGTTATTGGGAGTGATCCAGGTGTTGCACCTGTGTTATTGGGAGTGATCCACGTGTTGCACCTGTGTTATTGGGAGTGATCCAGGTGTTGCACCTGTGTTATTGGGAGTGATCCAGGTCTTGTACCTGTGTTATTGGGAGTGATCCAGGTGTTGCTGTACCTGTATAATTGGGAGTAATCCAGGTGTTGCTATACCTGTGTTATTGGGAGTGATCCAGATGTCATACCTGTGTTACTGAGAGTGATCCAGGTGTTGCTGTACCTGTGTTATTGGGAGTGATCCAGGTGTTGCTATACCTGTATAATTGGGAGTGATTCAGGTGTTGCTGTACCTGTATAATTGGGAGTGATCCAGGTGTTGTACCTGTGTTATTGGGAGTGATCCAGGTGTTGCTGTACCTGTGTTATTGGGAGTGATCCAGGTGTTGTACCTGTGTTATTGGGAGTGATCCAGGTGTTGCTGTACCTGTATAATTGGGAGTGATCCAGGTGTTGTACCTGTGTTATTGGGAGTGATCCAGGTGTTGCTGTACCTGTGTTATTGGGAGTGATCCAGGTGTTGCACCTGTGTTATTGGGAGTGATCCAGGTCTTGTACCTCTGTTATTGGGAGTGATCCAGGTGTTGTACCTGTGTATTGGGAGTGATCCAGGTGTTGTACCTGTGTTATTGGGAGTGATCCAGGTGTTGTACCTGTGTTATTGGGAGTGATCCAGGTGTTGCTGTACCTGTGTTACTGAGAGTGATCCAGGTGTTGTACCTGTGTTATTGGGAGTGATCCAGGTGTTGTACCTGTGTTATTGGGAGTGATCCAGGTGTTGTACCTGTGTTATTGGGAGTGATCCAGGTGTTGTACCTGTGTTATTGGGAGTGATCCAGGTGTTGTACCTGTGTTATTGGGAGTGATCCAGGTGTTGCAGTTGATCTGGTAGAACAAGACATCAGCGCTGAAATCCTCCTGCTCTGTTCGGCCTCCAATGACTACCATTGTATCCCGGAAGAGTGCGGCGACGTGGAAAAAGTGGGAGAAAGGCTAGAAATGATGACAAAATGGTAACCATTAGCCAGGGAGAAGCAAGGGAACTATTCTCTTTGTTTTCCATTCTCTTGCCAGTGACTGCCTTCTGAGCAGTATTGCTAAATACCTTTGTGCCATAGGAGGGCGCGAGGAGGCTCCAGGTTAGGTTGGGTAGGTATAAACTGTACAGTTCACGTGAGGCTGATACACTCTCCAGGTAAAATCGATAGCCGCCAAACACATACAGTGCATCAGTGGCCTCGTGATAGACTGTTGAGTGCCCGTACAAACCTGCAATGAGCAGACAACTTGATCAATAGGCTGAAAACTGGGCCCATATCATTCTAACAAACAGTACCAGGGCACACGAACACATTGCCCACCACCAGAACAGGGCAACAGATAACCCCACTTGTGATAGATTGCCACATCCTTTTCCCCCCGCCCCACTATCTGAACTGCAACTGCACTGTAAGGATCAGGGTCTGTGTACAGTGTAAGTCAGTGCGCACCTGTGTGTATGCATGTGTGTGTGTGTACGCAAGCAAGTCAATGTAGGGATGTGTGGATCAGTGTGAGTCTGTGTGTATGAGTCAGTTGGTGGGTGGGGGTGGGAGGAGAGAGATACAGTGAGAATCCGTGTGTGGAGGTCAGGGCTTGTGTACAGTGTGAGTCTGTGTGTGGGGGTCAGGCTCTGCTCTGATGAGGAGAATCGCAACAGACATGTAAGATGCTGAAAGACGCCCTCGTGAGAACAGGATATGACACTCAACTCATCGATCAACAATTCCGACGTGCCACAGTGAAACACCGCATAGACGTCTTCATGAGACGAACACGGGACACGGAAGACAGAGTATCCTTTGCTGCCTAGTACTTCCCCAGAGCGGAGAAGCTACAACATCTCCTCCAGAGCATTCAAAATGTCATCGATGAAGACAAATATCCCCCACACCTCCACTACTTACCTTCAAACAACCGCACAACCTTAAATAGACATATAAGCAGCAAACTACCCAGCCTTCATGGGAATAGTGACCACAACACCACATATACCCTGCCACAGCAACCTCTGCAAGACGTGCTGGATCATCAACACAGGATGCCATCATCTCATATGGAAACACCATCCATCAGGTACACGGTACATACTCTTGTGACTTGGCCAACATTTTCTACTTGATACGCTGCAGGAAAGCATGTCCCGAGGCATGGTACACTGGGGAGACTATGTAGATGCTGAGACAATGGATGAATGGACACTGCTCAACAATTACCAGGCAGGAGTGTTCCCTTCCTGTCAGGGAACCCTTCAGCAATTAAGGGCATTCAGCCTCTGATCTTTGGTCAAGCGTTCTCCAAGGTGGCCTTCACCTCACATGACAATGCAGAATCACCAAACAAAAACTGATAACCACATGAAGAAGGCCTCAATTGGGATCTTGGGTTCATGTCACACTCTCTGTAATCCCTATGACATGTCTGGGCCTGCAAAATCTCACTAACTGCCCCGGCTGGAGACAATTCACAACCCTTTAACCTGTGCTTAACCCTCTCTCCACTCACACTGAGTGTATCCATAAAGACCAGATTACCTGCTAAGATTTGCATTCCAACCATTATAATTGAGTTTGTGTCTCTACATGCCCTGTTTGTGAACTGAACTCTTCACTCACCCGATGAAGAGGCAAGGCTACCAAATAAACCTGTTGGGCTTTAATCTGGTGTTGTGAGACTGCTCTCTCCATGTGCCCTGTGGGTGTACAATGCTTTATTTCTTGTCTCCTACTATACCTGTGGGTGCAGTTCCTGTTGCCTGGCTGATGCTCCAGGTTCCTGAGTCAATCTTATATCCCAGCAGTTTATTGTTGAAGCCATTCTTTGGGGAGTAACCACCAACGAGGAGCAAAGTAGAGTTCCGGCATTGGGTCAGGGTGTGGCCAGCAACTGGGAGTAAAATGTCGGACTGCAGGAAGCAACAAAGAAGAGTTAACCAAGCCATGCCACTCCACATACACTGCCGACAGGGGTCTCTCTGACTATTCACATCCCTATCCTCGACAACACTCACTCTCCCCGTGTGAGGGGAGTGAGTCTCCCATTCAATCTTGACAACACCCACTCTCCCCATGTGAAGGAGTGAGTTTCCCCACCCTTGACAACAATCACTCTCCCTGAATCTCCCTCACAGGAACCTGGACTAGGAGGGGAAGAAGAATGGAGAGCAGTTTGTCCTGTGTATCGGTGTCAATAGCACTCGTGAGACACGCTGCTTCCTGATTAACGGCCAATCATATTGTTGATGTAAAACAAATCCATACCTTTCCCTCAGTCCACTGCTGCCTGGTCATATCGAACAGCCAGAAATCACTGGCGACTCCGGAGTCAGTGAGTCCCCCAAGCACATACATGATGTCTCTGGAAGGAATGGAGGTAGCTGCATGGAAATAGCGTGGGCTGGGTCTCGGACCCTGTGTCTGCACTTCTCGGCTCCAGTGACGATCAGCCAGAGAAAACCTGCCAGAGGACACTCAAGATAACATCATCCACCTGGAAAATTAACACCCTTTCTTTCTCCAGGGAGGCGGAGCTACTAGCAGCATTTTCAGCACCCACAGTAGTTGCAATTTGCCTATTCTTGTTCAATTGTGTTTTCTAATTTGTGAAGATACCTTTGTCATAGTCCCCAGTAGGTTGTGTAAGAAATAATGTCTGCTGCTCTTTGACCCCTCTTCTCCCAGCATTTAAATCTGTACGTCCACTTTATTCATGGTTAAAGGGGGGATCTTATAAAGACTTACAAGATAATGAAGGGGCTAGATAGGGTAGAGAGATTCTTCCCGCTTAGAAAGGATAGCAGGACTAGAGGGCACAGTCTCAAGATAAGGGGGGGGGTAAGTTTAGATCAGAGAGGAGGAGGAACTTCTTCACTCAAAGTGGTGAATCTCTGGAATTCTCTGCCCATTGAAGTGGTGGAGGCTACCTTGTTGAATATATTTAAGTCACAGATAGATAGATTTCTGATAGACAAGGGAATTAAGGGTTATGGGGAGAAAGCAGGAAAGTGGAACTGATTCACTTCGGATCAGCCATGATCTTACTGAATGGCGGGGCAGGCTCGAAGGGCTGGATGACCTGCTCCTGCTCCTATTTCTTATGTTCTTATGTTAAAATGCAAAACTAACAAATGACACACTGTAAATGGCCACCAGTGTGGCAGCAACAGACATACTGCAAATGGCTATTGGTCTAGCAGCAAGGGGCACGCTGCAAATGGCCACCAGTCTGGCACAACAGACACACTGTAAGTGGCCACCAGTCTGGGAAAAGTAAATAGATTAACAATAAGATTTCAATCCCTCTCTGACAGGGTCTCCAACACCAAGGCTTGGTCAGTGCCACTTACTTGTAAATACTATTTAGAATCCCATCTCTCAGAGACAAACCAGCAAATATCCAGAGGCTTGAATCAGGGCCTTCCACCATTGAGTGTCCAAAACGCAATAAGGGATTTCCACGCTCCTGGGGATTGAGAATTACATTCAGAGCTTGGAGACAGGTGCTACATCCCCACAGAACACCAGAACCTAATCAACAGATGGTGAAGACGGGGGAGGGGGGTCAAGGGAGTAGTGGCAAGGGCACGATTTGGGGCCAATGGAGGGGGAGGGTGGTGCAGAGCAGGAGGGGGACGGGGAGGAGTGCAGAGCGGGAGGGGGACGGGGAGGAGTGCAGAGCGGGAGGGGGACGGGGAGGAGTGCAGAGCGGGAGGGGGACGGGGGTGGTGGTGGTGGTGCAGAGCGGGACTGGAGGGGGTGCAGAGCAGGACAGGGGGTGGGGGGGCAGGAGAGCAGTTGTCCTGTGTGTACTCACTGTCTGTGTGTTGGTGTCAGTGATGGTCTCCCAGGTGATTGTGCCGGAATGAGTGATTATTCCACAGTTGCTGCCGCCGAATCCAGTGGCACAGACACACCGTCCCGTGACCTGTCGGAGAACAGCTAGGGTTAGCAGAAGCCCAGACTTCACTGTGACCACACCGCGGGCCCCCCCCCCCAGGGGGGGTATGGTCATCCTCCATGACCCCCTGGTGGAACGGTCACTGCTTGGTTAATGTGAGGCAGTAGTTAGAGATGTGTTGGACTTACCGAATCACAGTAACCGCCCCATGTATGGGCTGAACAATTGTTGGGACATCTCTGCCAGCCACAGTCTGGCCCAACGTAGCCAGTGGCACACACACACTGCCCCATCTGGCACTGCTGGTTGGCGCCGCAGCTAGGCTGACAATTATTGACCGTGTATGTGGCATTGAAACCTTCCAAGGCAATGCCTGCTCCGATGGAGATGTTTGCTTCCAGATAAACAGTCAGCACACCTGACAACAGGAGAATAAAATCAATGAGAAATAAAAAACCCAGCCAAGAAAAGAGAAATATTATCAGCATATAGAAAAGCTGAACTTTCAAACATTCAGCAGACACAGCGAGAGACAAGTAACTATTCTGGATCAATCACATTCTACAGCTTCCGCAACAATCACAGACCTGAAATATGGACATCACTGTCTTGGTAAAGGCAAACCCTTAACCAGACCATAGAAACTGCACTATTAGCACCTGTGTGCACACTAACTGTAGCTCAGAGGAAATGACATGGAAATACAGAGCACGCTCCTGGCGACGCACCGCGCTCCCGGTGACGCACCGTGACAGAGCGCTCTTCCAATGACGCACCGTGACAGAGCACTCTCCCAGTGATGCACTGTGACAGAGTGCTCTCCCAGTGACACACCGAGACAGAGCCCTCTTCCAGTGACGCACTGTGACAGAGCGCTCTCCTGGTGACGTTCCACCCACCAATACAGTTTCTACTAAGGTACCTGACATTGCGTCCACTGTGATTGGCTGATCCCAGCCATTGCCACAGAAGGCTCCAACAAGCTTGGGGTCAGCGTGGATTGTGCTGCTGAGATGGGAATCCATCAGGAATTCTGGAATCCCATCAAAGACGTAGACATAACTTTCCTGAAAGAAACACATGAGCAGGAATGAATTTGCTGTATGAACGGGACTGGGTAAAGAACTCTCTATCATCATCCGCCATTGCTCTCAAGTAATACTCACACCACACTTCATTCTGATGTCTGGTCTGATGGTCAAGCTGACCACTGGGCAGCTGCTCACCTCCTGACAGGATTCCAGTGAGTCAGAGGTGGACAGCACCCACAGGCAATAGGCCAGTCCATTTACTGAGATCCCGTGTCCTCTCATTGAGCCCAGTGCTGAGGATGAGATGTTTTTCAATAGGATTCGACCCTCACACTCACGGTAACATGTACCATTATCCCTGTAAAAACAACAAGCCGGGATCAATGCCTGAGTGGCTCTCGGCATATATGAAGGGGCCGATTACGTGCACTCGTGTGCTTATGTGTGCGTGCGGAGAGGGGAATGGGGGATACAGAGCTGGTGACATGGTGTGATCATTTTTCTGTCTGTGTGTTGTATATGCATCTGTCAGGGAGAGCATGTGAGAGTGGCTAGTGGGGTGCCCCAGGGGTCGGTGCTGGGGCCTCAGCTATTTACCATTTATATAGATGATCTGGAGGAGGGAACCGAGTGCAGGGTGTCGAAATTTGCTGATGACACCAAGATTGGGGGAAAGGCAAATTGTGCGGAGGGTGTGGAGAGTCTGCAGAAGGATCTAGATAGGCTGGGCGAATGGGCCAGGAAATGGCAAATGGAATTTAATGTTGGCAAGTGTGAGGTGGTCCACTTTGGTAGGAAGAATGGTAGGAAGGACTATTACTTACGTGGCGAAAAACTGCAGCAGGCGACGGTGCAGAGGGACCTCGGGGTCCTTGTGCACGAGTCGCAAAAACCCAGCTTGCAGGTGCAGCAGGTGGTCAGGAAGGCGAATGGGATGCTGGCCTTCATAGCGAGGGGGATTGAATATAAAAGTAGGGAGGTCTTGCTGCAGCTGTATAGGGCATTGGTGAGACCGCAGCTGGAGTACTGTGTGCAGTTTTGGGCGCCGCACCTGCGCAAGGATATTTTAGCCCTGGAGGGAGTGCAGAGGAGGTTTACTAGGCTGATACCGGAGTTGAGGGGATTGAGCTATGAGGAGAGGCTGAATAAACTGGGCTTGTACTCATTAGAGTTTAGAAGAATGAGGGGAGATCTCATTGAGACATATAAGATGATGAATGGGATGGATAGGATAGAGGTGGAGAGACTCTTCCCGCTCAAAAAAGACAGTAGGACTAGGGGGCACAGCCTCAAGATAAAGGGGAGGCGGTTTAGAACGGAGTTGAGGAGGAACTTCTTCACTCAAAGGGTGGTGAATCTCTGGAATTCTCTGCCCGTTGAAGTGGTGGAGGCTGCCTCGCTAAATATTTTTAAGAAGCGGGTTGATGGGTTCTTGATAAGACAGGGGATTAAGGGTTATGGGGAGAGGGCGGGAAAGTGGAACTGAGCCACGACAGATCAGCCATGATCTTATTGAATGGCGGGGCAGGCTCGAAGGGCTAGATGGCCTACTCCTGCTCCTATTTCTTATGTTCTTATGAGTGACAGTGTTCCCGAGTGAATGTGTAACTGTGTTTGTGTGTGAATGTCCCCATGTAACTATTGTGTCAGTGTGTATGCATCCATGTGCATGTGAAAGCCCACAAGAATGTGTGTGTTATTGAGTGAATATGAGCGCACGTGAGGCTCTTGTGTGTCACTGTGTTTGACTGTGCATGCATGCATGTGCCTGACTGTGTGTACTCAGTCTAACACAGTGACACACAAGAACCTCACATGCACGTGACTGTGTGCGCACACATGCGTGTTTAACTGTGTGTGTTTGTCCTTACACACCTGGTATAACTGCATGTGCGTGCTTGACTATGCATGCATTTGACTGAGCATGCATGCATTTGCACATGCATGTGTTTGACTGCGTGCATATAACCGTGCACATGTGGCTGCGCATCTGTGAGTTTGACAGTTTGCCTGTGCATGCACATGACCGTGCATATGTGAGCTGTGTATGTGTAGTTGAACAAATGACTGTGTATGTGTGACTGCACACACGTGACTGGTTGGCAAGTTGAATATGGGGTCGTGTGAGGTGATTGATATTGGTCAGAAGAACATAGAGACACAATATTAAATAACGCTTAAGGGTCTGCACAAGCAGTGGGACCAGTGCAAAAATCATTGAGGTGGCAAAAAAGGTGGAGAAAGGAGTCAATAAAGCTTATAGTATTCTGGCCTTTATTAATATAGGCATAAAATACAAGAGCAAGGAGTTTATGCTGAACTTATACAAGACCGCAGCTGGTATATTGTGTACAATATTGTGGGCGTCACATATAAGGATGTGAACACATTGGAGAGAGTGCAGAAGAGGCTTATGAGAACAGTGTAGGATGAGAAGCTTCAGTTATGAGGATAGATTGGAGAGCTGGGGAATGGTACGAGGTGGTTCATTTGAAGAGTCAGTCAGACACAACGGACCAAGTGGACTCCTCCTGCAATTGTGCGATTCTCTCCTTCTCACTGGGCAGACTTTTCTGGACTTTCCCACTGAGCGGGAACTTCCAGGCTTGCTAAAGGCAACCACCAAGATTCTCCCTCACCCCACCCCCCTGCCCATGGCAGCTCCCTGGCGGAGAAATGGGTGAGCAACAAGAAAAATCATAGACACTGGTAGGAAAATGCCACCCTCCTCTCTGCTGGGGAACAGGGAGACAGACTTCACTCACCGTGGGTCTCCGTAGTAACCAGCGACACAGTTGTGACAGTGCGTCCCTCCTGTGTTTTCCGTGCAGAAGCAGCTTCCCGTCGAGCCATCGCATTCCCCGAGCCAGCTGGCACCATGCCCGTTACAAGCACACTGCCGACAGCCATCCTTTTCTGTGGCGTTGCCGTAGCTGCCAGGTCGGCACAACTCGCAATGCTGCCCCATCGTCCAGTCTGTGAGGATCATAGTGAATTGGTCTTGGTCAGGAGAGAGCGAGAGTGTGTTCAAAACTGTTCAATATAATTCAAACGCTGTCTGCTTCAGCCCACTCCCCTATTCTTCCTCCAGTTACATTTTCCCTTACACACATTTCTCGAATTTGCAGCGGAGACTTGCCACTAATCTGTTTCCTCTCAGGTCAGAGAATTCACAATGTAAACAAAAAAAATCCTTCCCCAGCAACTCTAGGGTCCTTTTCGTCAATGATCTCCAATCTGTGGCCTTTGACTCTTGACCTTACACCCACTTCCCTCCCTCAACAGAAACAGTGTTTCCACATTTAGCAAGGTGGCACAGCGGTTAGCACTGCTGCCTCATAGCATCAGGCTTAGCTTGGGTGATTGTCTGTGTGGAGTTTGCACGTTCTCCCTGTGTCTGCGTGGGTTTCCTCCGGATGCTCCGGTTTCCTCCCACACTCCAAAAGACATGCTTGGCCATGCTAAATTCACCTTCAGTGTCCTTCAGTGACAATAATAACTAAACTTGAAACTTTACAGCTCTGTCACATCACCCTGAGCCTCCTGTGCTGTCAGGAGGCCAACATCAACTTCTTCCGTCAGCCCACAGAACATCCCAGAAAGACTGCTCAGCCAAGTGACAAAAGCAAAAATGAGGAACTCGGGAATGTTATCATTATTTGAAAAGAAATGTATTTTTTAAATTATTCTACAGGACATGGGCATCACCAGCTAGGGTAACTTTTATTGCCCATCCCTAATTGCTCCCTGAGAAGATGGTGGTGAGCTGCCTTCTCAAGCTGCTGCATTCTCTAAGGCCTAGGTACACCCACAATGCTGTTAGCAAGGGAGTTGCAGAATTTTGACTCCGCAACAGTGAAGGAATAGGTGATATATTTCCAAGTTGAGTGATGGAAGGGAATATCCAGGTGGTGGTGATCCCACGTCTCTGCTGTCCTTCTAGATGGCAGAGGCCACAGGCTAAGGAGCGTTAGTGGGTTGGTGCAGTAATCTTGTAGATGGTACACACGGCTGTCACTGTGCATCATAGTAGAAGGAGGGAATGTTGAAGGTGGTGGATGGAGTGTCACTTGTTAGCCTAAGCCTGGATATTATCCAGGTCTTGCTGCATTTGGACATGGACTGCTTCGGTATCTGAGGAGTCGCGAATGGTGTTGAACATTAGTGAACATCCCCATTTCTGACCTTACGGTGGAAGGAAGTTTATTGATGAAGCAGCTGAAGATTGATGGGCCTGAGACACTAGCCTGAGGGATTCCTGCAGAGATGCCCTGGAGCTGAGATGACTGACCTCAAACCACCACCACAATCATCTTCCTTTTTGCCAGGTATGACTCCAGCCAGTGGAGTTTTCCCTCCGATTCCCATTGATTCCAGTTCTATGAGGTCTCCTTGATGCCACACTGTCAAATGCTGCCTTAATGTCAAGGCCAGTCACTCTTTCCTCACCTCTGGAGTTTAACTCTTTTGTCAATGTTTGAACCAAGGTTGTAAAGAGGAGCTGAATGACCCTGGCAGAACACAAATTGAGCGTCCATGAGCAAGTTATTGCTGAATAAATGGTACTTGATAGCACTGTTGATGACCCCTTCCATCAGGATAAACAGATGAATTAGGAACAGGAGTAGGCCACACAGCCCCGCTCTGCCATTTGCAGAGATCTTGGCTGAATCCGGTGGTAACCCAAACCCCGAATTCCCACTGACACCCCGATAATCTTTCACTCCATTCCTTACCAAGGGACCTGTTGTAATGCAAGAAGCATGGCAGCCAATTAGGACGTAGCAAGCTTGCACGAACAGCAATTTGACCCAGATGTGACATTGGCTGAGGGATGGTTATCTTACATTCATTCGAGCAGGGCTAATTGGGCCTTGCTTTAATGTTACATCTGACAGTGCAGCACACCTTCAGTGCTGCGCTGGAATGTCAGCCATGCATTTTGCAGATGAGAAGAGAATTTGAAAATCATGCCATCACTTAACCAGCAGCCAGTCTTTGGTCAGGGAGCAGATGATTAGAACTTGGTGTTAGGACAGGAACAGCAAAGTTTTGGATCACCTTAAGTCTATGAATGGTAAGAATATGGAAGGGCAGCCGGAAGTGCATTGGAATACGGGAGGCAGTGGTGCACTGGCATTAGTATTAGTAATCTAGGGACCCAGGATAGTGCTCTGGGGACCTGGGTGCAAATCCCACCATGGCGCATAGTGAAATCTGAATTCAATAAAAATCTGGAATTACGAGTAGCTTGCACTGATAGCTCACAGCATCAGAGGCCTGGGTTCGATTTCAGCCTTGGGTCACCGCCTGTGTGCAGTTTGCACATTCTCCACGTGTCTGCATGGGTTTCCTCCAGGTGCTGTGGTTTCTTCCTCCACCCCAGCTGCAGGTTCGGTCAATTGGCCATGTTGAAATCGTCCCTTAATGGCCCAAGATGTGTGGGTTAGATGGATTAGCCTGGGTAAATGTGCGGGGGAGGCGAAACAGGCCTGGATAAGTCAGTGAGTGAGTCAGTGTAGGTCCAATGGGCCAAATGGCCTCCTTCCGCACTGTAGGAGCTCTGTGTTTCTGTGACCACAAAACCATTGTCAACAGTCAATAAACCCACCTGGTTCACTAATGTCCTTTAGGGAAGGAAATCTGCTGTCCTTACCCGGTCTGGACTACATGGGACACGAGACCCACAGCAATGTCACTGATTCATAATTGCCCCCCTCAAGTGGTAATTAGGGATGGGCAATGAACGCTGTTCCAGCCAGCAATGCCCACAATCCATGTTCAAATGAAAAAGAGTAGCATCTGGAAGGAACAAAGGTGTGAATGGAGGATTCAGGAGTAGCTGAGACAGGAGTGGACGTCAAGGTGGGGTCTCTGGTGAGAAAGCAAGGTTGTGAAACTGGCTTGGGGGGGGGGGGGGGGGGGGGAGGGAGAGGAGGAGGGAGGAGGGAGGGAGGAAGTGGGGAGGTGTGGTTCAGCAGCAGCTGCAGCTGAGACAGGGTGGATGTCATGGCAGCATTTTGGGTCAGAAAACTGCATCAGCAATGCTGTGAATGGACTAACCAACTCGCAGACTGTTGCCAAGGAGAGGATGGCATTGACAGCTGGGGCAAGGAACTTACCTTGGTGGTGGCAGAGGTGAAACTGGGTGTGGGCAGCGCAGATGTGAAATCTAACACCCATGGCCTTCTTTCGGGGGAACTGGAGGAGGGACAGCATTTAGATGATGAGTAATAAGAGGGGGCAGGGGTGGGGCAAGGATAGATCCTTTAGAGGGAGACCAAAGGGAATGCCAAGTGAGGGGCAAGGGAAGCCATCACTGGTGGCTGGATATATAATGGAACCAATATAATGAAAGGGGGAAGAGCAGATCCCTCATAGTGAGATGTCAGAGGAGAGGGATCGGGAGGAGGATGGTTCGGGGTGGGGGGCAGGAAGAGTTTCTCTTTCCCCAGTCTCACAGGCTGTCATGGAGTCCTGGGAAAGACAGGGACAGATTCAGGAGGAGACAGTATGTTCAGGGGATTCACAGAGGGAGGGCGGGCAGGGGGAGCCCAGAGAGGGCGTTTAGAGAGGGCAGAGGGAGTTTAGGGTGTCTAAACTCTGGTGCTGGGACCCCATGTGGCTGGGTGCCATTGCCATTTTTGATGTACATTAATGATTTTGATTAATTTTACATTCATTGGTGACATGGAATTTGGTAGGGTGGTAAATGGCGAGGAGGTTAGCCACAGATTGCAGGAGGATATCAATGCACTGGTCAGGAAGGCAGAGCAGTAGGAAATGGAATTCAAGGTGGCAAAGTGAGATGTGACATACTTGGGGAGGGCTAACGAGGCAAAAGATTACACTATGAATGGTCAGACCCTGGAAAATACAGAGGATCAGAAGGACCTTGGGGTGCATGTCCACAGATCCCTGAAAACGGCATGACATGGCAGTACAGTGGTTAGCACTGCTGCCTCACAGGGAGCAGGGTTCAATTCCAGGCTGTGTCACTGTGTGCAGAGTCTGCACATTCTCCGTGTTTGCATGGGTTTCCTCTGGGTGCTCTGGTTTCCTCCTACAATCCGAAAGACATGCTAGTTAGGTGCAGTGGCCATGCTAAGTTCTTCCTCAGCGTACCTGAACAGCACCAGAGTGTGGTGACAAGGGGATTTTTACAGTAATTTAATTGCAGTGTTAATATAAGCTTACTTGTAACACTGATAAATAATCTCAAAAATAAGGTGGTTAAGGCAGCAAATGGGATACTTGCCTTTATTAGCTTAGGCAAAGAATGTAAGAGCAGGGACGTTACGATGGAGCTGGTTAGGCCACAGTTAACAGTCCTGTGTGCCGCACTATTGGAAGGATATGATTGCACTGGAGAGGGTGCAGAGGAGATTCGCCAAAAAGTTGCTTGGGTTGGAGTGTTTCAACAATGAAGAGAGGTTGGTTAGACTGGGGCTGTTACTTAAAGCAGAGAAAGCTGAAAGGGGACCTGACTGAGATGTACAAAATTATGAGGAATTTAGAACCATAGAAAAGTTACAACACAGGAGGTGACCTTTCGGCTATGCCAGCTCAAAGACACCCATCTGTGCTTTCTAATCCCACCTGCCTACATCTGGGCGAAAACCCTGTAGTTTACAGCACTTAAAGTGCAAATCCAGGTACTTTTAAAAAGAGTTTTAGGGTCTCTGTTTCCACCACTAACCTAGGCAGTGAATTCAGACACCCACTATCCTCTGTTTAAGAAACTCTTGCTCATGTCCCCTCTACACCTTCTGCCACTTATCTTGAATCTATGTCCCCTGGTTCTAGAATTCTCCATCAAGGGGAACAATTTTATCCTGTCCACTTTCCCCCATACATTTTATTTCTTAATTTACTTGTTAGTCACAAGGTAGCTTACATTAGAGTTAATTTTGTGCACGTTTATCAAGTCACCCCTCATCCTTTGTTTCAAGGAAAAACCCCAATTTATCCAATCCCTCCTCATAGCTACATTTTTCTAGTCCTAGCACTAGTCTTGTAAACCTTCTCTGCATTATCTTCAAAGCAATTATGTCCTTCTTCTAATATGGTGATTGGAACTGCACACTATACTTCAATTGTGGCCTCACCAGTGTTTTATACAATTCCGACATTGCATCCTTGCTTTTATATTCTATATCTCTGCCAACAAAGGAGAGCTTTCCAAATGCCTTCTTTACAACCTCGTCCACTTGAACTGCTGCCTATAGGGACCTCTGCACTTGTATGCCTGATCTCTCACTTCATCAACCCTTCTTAGTATATTCCCATTTATTGTGTATTACCCGTAATTGTTTCACCTCACTAAATGTATTATCTCATATTTCCCAATAGTAAAATCCATTCACTCCACCAACCCATCAATATTGCTTTGTAGATCCTCTTTGCTATGCATGACTTGACCAATCTGTGCCATCTGCAAATTTTCCAACTGTGTCCCCCCACGCCCATGTCCAAATTTTTAATATACAACACAGGGATCCCAACACCAAACCCTATGGAACACTTGAAACAACTCTCCATTTCCTCACTGACCTTTGTTTCCTGTTACTAAGCCAACTTTTGATCCAGTTTGCCACATTACCCTGTATCTCATGGGCTTTTACTTTTTTGACAAATCTTTCATGTGGGAGCTTGTCAAATGTCTTGCTAAATTCCATGTACACAAAATCCACTGCATTACCTTCATCAAACCTTCTTGTCTTGATATGGTAGCTATCCCATTTCGTCTTTGCAGAGGGGCCAATAACCTAAGGGATTTAAGGTAATGGGCAGGAGATTTAGAAGGGATTTCAGAAGAAACTTTTTCACCCAGAAGATGGTGGGAATCTGAAACTCTGCACCTTCGAGAGGTTGAGTCCACAACTCTGGTAACATTGAAGTAGTATTTAGATATTCACTCTTGTTGCCGTAATCTCTAGTGCTTTGGGCCAAGCACTGGAAAATGGGTTTAGTGCAGTCAGATCTTTCAGTGTTATTTTCACAATGGGCTGAATGGCCTGCTTGTGTGCTGCAAATGTTTGGGAAACTGAATCAAGGGCTGCAAACTGAGGGAGTTATCAAGTCTCTTACCCTGGCACTCATCGCAGTTCCCGATCCCGGTGAGACAGGTGCTGTGCGAGTTACAACCACAATCAATATTGCACTCTATGCCAGTCTGATTGACGGAGTCTGGGTCTGAAGTCCAACCCAGCTCACAGTTACAGGAGTAGTGGGGGGGCCCACTGCACCAGCCATGTGTACAGTCATTGTAACACCTGGGAGAAACAAAGAGAAACACAGCGAGTTATGGAACAGCCCACGGATATGATTGGCACGTGGACTGTGAGAAGCTGTCTGTATCTGGTGGAGGGCGAATGCAGGCTATAGGCGAACACGCCAATATGGAGATGCAATTTGGGACAGTCACAGCTGCTCTGTGCTTCAGGGTTCACCACAAAATCATTACAGAGCGGAGGAAGGCCTTTCAGCTATCCTATCTGTACTGGCTTTCCAAACGAGCATCATGAATTAGTGCCATTCCCCTGCCTTTTCCCCCATTCCCCTGCACATTTTTTCTACTCAGATAATAATCTAATGTCCCCCTGAATGCCTCAAATGAACCTGCATCCATCACATTTCCAGACAGAACATTCCAGACCCAACCATTCGCAGTGTGAACAAGTTCTTTCTCACATCAAGTTTGCTTCTTTTGCAAATTACTTTAAATTTGTGCCCTCTCGTTCTTGATCCTTTGTGAGCAGGAACACTTACTCCCCATCTACCCTGTCTGGTCCCCCTCATGCTTTTGAGCAACACTTAATATTTTTATCATTGTGTTCAAAGCTGTGATATTTCCCAATGGTGGAGCATGTTAGGCTAAGAAAGCCTGAATGAAACAGAAGCAGATGTACACATTCTTGAGAGTTTGAGGACACGTACTAACCGATTTGAGAACAGCTTTTTCCCTGCTGCCAGACATTTGAATAGGCCTATTATATATTAGCCATGACTGCAACGCTACATTCTGCATCCTCTCCTTTCCTTCTTCCCTATATACACTATGAACGGTACCTATTTGTCTGTATAGCGTGCAAGAAACAATACTTCATACTTCATCCCAATACATGTGACAATAATAAATCAAATGAAAAATCAAATCTTGTTCAATAAAAATTCCACATTTTGCCTAATGTCCATATGTGTGTGGTGCCTTGTCCACTGCCCTTTGGAAATACAGATACTACACACAGTGGTTCCCCACTTTTCACCCTGCTTGTTTTACAATCAAAGGATTCCACCCATCAGACAAGTCAAAGCTGGTTTTCCTTTCTGAAAGAGGTGTTAACTCTTCTAAACATCCTGTTACCAGGATCCCGAATCAGAGGTTCCAGCCCTTGTCCTTCTGATTGCCTCTGGTTCCTGGTTTTCTCACTCCTTCTCTTCTTCAATGGATGAATTGTATTTTTTGCTACTTTTTAATCCATAAGGATCACCTTGGAATGTAGGGAATTTGGATGATGCAAACTTTCTCTGCACTGCCACTGCTGTGGACCATTGGTGAAGGGGGTTTCTCCAATTCGAGAGAGTGGGACACTCTTCCACCCGTGCCCCCCTCCCCCGCCAACTCTGGGCCCCTCTCCCTTCCCCCCTCAACTGTGGGCCCCGCTCACCCACCCCAACTCTGGGCCCCTCTGCCGCTCGCACCCCTGCAACCACCACCCCCCTCCAACTCTGGGCCTTGAGCCCCATTCTCCACACTGGCCCTCTCCTCAATGCTCCCCACCCACACAACTCGTTTGGAAACATGCAGTAGATGCAAAGAATGCAGGCTAGTAATTGCTTTTAGCTAGATGGAGTGAAAGTAATAGGGTAATTGTTATGGGGGACTTCAACTTTACTAATATTGATTGGAATAGCTATAGCTCTAGCTCATTAGATGGGTCAGTTTTTGCACAAAGCGTGCAGTAAGGTTTTTTGACTCAGTATGTAGATAGACCAACTAGAGGTGAGGCTATACTGGATTATGTGCTGGGAAATGAGCCAGACCAGGTGTTAGACTTGGAAGTTGGTGTGCATTTTGGTGATAGTGACCACAATTTGGTTACGTTCACCTTAGTGATGGAAAGGGATAGACATGAACCTTGGGACAGTAGTTTTAGCTGGGGGAAGGGTAATTATGAGGCTATTAGGAGAGAATTAGGAAGCAAAGGTTGAACTAGGAGACTACAGGGGCTGGGAACGTCCGAAATGTGGAGTTTTTTCAAGGAGCAGCTACTGCAAGTCCTTGATATGTATGTCCCTGTCAGGCAAGGAGGAAATGGTCGAGCAAGGGAACCGTGGTGCACTAAAAAAGTTGATTCGCTGGTTAAAAGGAAAAAGGAGACTTATGTCAGGATGAGACTTGAGGGCTCAGGTAGTGCACTGGAAAGCTTTAGATTGGCTAGGAGGGAGTTAAAGAGTGAGTTAAGAAGAGCTAAAAGAGGACACGAGAAGACTTTGGCTGATAGGATTAAGGAGAATCCTAAGGTGTTCTATAGATATGTTAAGAACAGAAGATTGGTTAGGGCAAGATTAGGGCCAGTTAGGGACAGCAGTGGTAAGTTATGTGTGGAACCGGAAGAGATTGGAGAGGCATTGAACCAATATTTCTCTTCGGTATTCATGCAGGGAGACATAAATGTAGCTGTGGAGAACACTGGGTTACAGGGTTGTAAACTGGATAGTATTGCAGTGGATAAGGAGGATGTGCGAGATATTCTTGAGGTTTTGAAAATAGATAAGTTCCCTGGGCCGGACGGGATTTACCCTAGGATTCTCTGGGAGGCAAGAGAGGCGATTGCAGAGCCTCTGGCTCTGATCTTCAGGTCGTCGTTGGTCACGGGTATAGTGCCAGGGGATTGGAGGATAGCGAATGTTGTCCCATTGTTTAAGAAGGGGAACAGAGACTTCCCCGGGAATTTTAGACCGGTGAGTCTTACTTCTGTTGTGGGCAAAGTTTTAGAAAAAATTATTAGGGATAGGATTTATAGTTATTTAGAGAGTAATGAATTGATTGGAGATAGTCAGCACTGTTTTGTGAAGGGTAGGTCGTGCCTTACTAACCTTATTGAGTTTTTTGAGAAAGTGACCAAAGAGGTGGATGGGGGTAAGGCAGTTGACGTGGTATATATGGACTTTAGTAAGGCGTTTGATAAGGTTCACCATGGAAGGCTTCTGCAGAAAATGCAGATGTATGGGATTGAGGGTGATTTAGTTAATTGGATCAGGAATTGGCTAGCAGATAGGAGACAGAGGGTGGTGGTTGATGGAAAGTATTCGTCATGGAGTTCGGTTACAAGTGGTGTGCCTCAGGGATCTGTTTTGGGGCCACTGCTGTTTGTAATTTTTATAAATGATCTGGATGAGGGTATAGTTGGGTGGATCAGTAAATTTGCTGATGACACCAAAGTTGGAGGAGTGGTAGATAGTGAAGAGGGGTGTCATAGTTTACAGAGAGATTTGGACAAGTTGCAGAGCTGGGCCGAGAGGTGGCAGATGGAGTTTAATGCGGAAAAGTGTGAGGTAATTCACTTTGGCAGGAATAACAGATGTGTAGAGTATAGGGCTAACGGTAGGACTCTGAATAGTGTTGATGAACAGAGGGATCTAGGTGTATGTGTACATAGATCCCTGAAAGTTGGGAATCAAGTAGATAAGGTTGTTAGGAAGGCATACGGTGTCTTGGCGTTTATTGATAGGGGGATTGAATTTAGGAGCCGCAACGTCATGTTGCAACCGTACAAAACTCTGGTGCGTCCGCACTTGGAGTATTGTGTGCAGTTCTGGTCCCCACATTATAGGAAGGATGTGGAGGCATTGGAGAGGGTGCAGAGGAGGTTTACCAGGATGTTGCCTGGTATGGAAGGAAGGTCCTATGAGGAGAGACTGAGGGATTTGGGGTTGTTTTCGTTAGAAAGAAGGCGGCTAAGAGGGGACCTTATTGAAACATATAAGATGATTAGAGGTTTAGATAGGGTGGACAGTGATAGCCTTTTTCCTCGGATGGAGAAAGCTAGCACGAGGGGGCATAGCTTTAAATTAAGGGGTGGTAGTTATAGGACGGATGTCAGAGGTAGGTTCTTTACCCAGAGGGTGGTGAGGGATTGGAATGCCCTGCCTGCTGCAGTTGTAGATGCGCCTAGTTTGGGGGCGTTTAAGAGCTCCGTGGATAGGTTTATGGATGGAAAGGGATTGGTTTAGGTTAGAGGGTCATTGCTTTTTTAATTGGTCGGCGCAACATCGTGGGCCGAAGGGCCTGCTCTGCGCTGTAATGTTCTATGTTCTAGATGTGTGTTATTTTGCAGAGGTAATGGATCGTTTGTTTATTTTGGCTCTCCTGAGATTTTAGATTAGATACAGAGTGTTGTGAATTTTTGATTATCTTGATTTACAGGGAGAGTCAGGAGATTGATGGAAGGAGCTAAACTTGCAGGAAAGAAATACCGTTTCTAGTTTATTCAAAAAAAAACGGAGTTACTGCCTGTACTGCTAGAAGAAATCAGTGTCTCCCTCTGAAAAGACTTCTTGGTGAACACCAGAAAGTTACAGCAAATATGGCTGTGTTTTACTAACTAATTGTAAAGAGGGGTTTTAAGTCCATAAGCGGGATATTGCCTGAAATGGAATGATAGGTTAGCAGTTAAGACTTGTATGTTGTCATGTTTAAGAATTGTTAAAAAATTAAACTAACTCATTTGTTATAGTTAAACAGCATTAAATAAAGTATGTTTTGATAAAAGCTTCCCAGTGTTTCAGTAGAATTGCACCTGGGGTGAAATATCTTACCCTCATACTAATGCCAAATAGGAGATTGTTGGCATCGAGTCTGACTTCATAACATACCTTGGGATTTTTAGCTGGTACTTAAACACTCTCCATTTCTGTTCCCATCTCTCTCCTGTCTTGCTCTCCCACCTTATTTCTCACTCTGTCTCTTTGCTAGTCTCTTTCTTTCACTCACCCTCAGTCTCTCTCTCACTTCTCCCAATCTCCCACACACATTCTTTTTCTTCAGTCCTGCGAGTCTCCCTCGCCTCTCCACCAACATTTCCGTCCACTCTCCAAACATATCTCTCCCCCTCTCAGCTCCTGTTCTCCAAATGCCTCAGTCTCACCCCACTTTCCCCTCCTAACTCACGTCTTGTTGCAGTATGAGCTGCCATCACCGGCGTATCCTCGGTTACAGTGACATTCAAAGGATTCAAAGGTGTTCTTGCAGGTGGCAAACGAGTTACAGTTGTCCATTTGGAGGCGACACTCGTCAATGTCAGGACAGACCCCATAGGACCAGCTGGCTGGCTCGCTGACTGACAGGTTGTACAGACCCAGCAGAGCTGCCGAACAATTCTCAAATCCTCGAAGACTGGAGAAATCCCCGGGCAAACACCTGAGGAAACAGCAGTGGACATGTGAGAAAGCCAGCAGACAGTCCTAATATCACACAGACATCCAGATACCAGACTGTGCTAATATCACAGACACCCAGAAACCAGACAATGCTAAACAAACACAGGCACCCAATTACCAGACAGTGCTAATCAAACACAGACACTCAGATACCAGACAGTGCTAATCAACACAAACATGTCTCAAGTCAGTCATTGACCCACTCACCAACACACTGCTCTCCTGAACATTACCTGCCAATAGTGGGATTGTCGGAGTTTCCACACCAACCGCACTCAAAGTTTTGCAGACAGTCCTTACAGGTGAGGAATTGTGAGCAATCCATACATTGGCTGACTGAGTGAATACTGCAAATAAGAGACAGGACACAGCTTCATATAGGTGTACATTTAAATTCATTCCAGCCACGTGCACAACCTTGAGAATGTAAAGTACGTACACATACTCTCTCTTTGCACTAGCAACAGATCTCAAATTCTCCTGTACCTTGTTTCTCTACTGCCATCAACCAAATATTCTCTGGCTGCATGATGGAATTAAACCCAAGCGCAGGCACTGGGATGGGAGGGAGGGTAGAGAGAGAGAGAGAAGAGTGGGAGGAAGGAGGAATGAGAGGCAATGGGATGGGGGGCCGCCAAGGGGCAACAGGATGGCAAGGGGGAGCAGGCTGGGGTGGGGGCAGCGCGACATGGGCTGCAGGGCACTCACCTGTCATACCAGTCCCGACACTCCCCAGATGGGTATTTGGCAAGGTAAGTGGTGAAGAGGAAGCACGTATGTGTGGACGCACACCAGGCACACTGGCTGGAATTGTTCAGACACTCGGTGCATGTTGATTGCCTGTGAAAGAGGAACAATCCTGTCAGCAATGTGTCAAATGGAACCACTGACTGCAATGTGGAGGAACATAACTCAACGCAGTTCTGAGCACCTTTCACCCCAGCCCGCTGCTCCTCCTTGCCCCCTCCTACCCTGGCACCCTCCTTCTCCCACACCAGCACCCGCCTTCTGCCTCGCTATGTTTCACCCGCTTGTCTGCCCCGCTATGCCCTGGCCTATAGGTTGACTCCAGCGCTGCTGCTCACTGGTGACAGGGCTTGGGGCAGCCAGCTGGGGAGCGGATGCCAGTGGGTGATCTCCCTTTTCGGATGCACTGGAAATCTCCCTTCCTGTTGCTGTTGATCTGCCACTCACAGAAGGGATCCTGGAAAGGGAGAAGGGAAAGTGAACTGATTGGAGGAGTACAGAGGCTTTGCAAATCACTTGGAACACTCAGTGGGATCTTACCGTGCTGCAGGAATGACAGTCTGTGTGCTCGCTACACAACACACAGTGTCCTGGGGACAGAACCAGGTGCCTCTTCCTCCCACAATGGCTGTCCACACCTGATATCCGCTGGTGACAAGTGTTGCTGTCCGAGCACCAGCCACAGGCCTGGTCAGCTAGGCAAGCCAGGCAGGATGGGTAAGAATCGCAGTCCTCTGTTCGAAATGGTTCCAAGAAGTGGAAGGAAATTTCCTGGAAGGAAGAGGAACCAGTTCAGTTTCTGTCACAGGAAAATTCTCAAATTCCAGTCAGTTTTAAAACAAAATGGCAAATATTCACATACAGGCAGACTGACTGCACAGGGTCACCCAGGGCACTCTGTACTCGGCCCTAAACACAACCATGCAGTCCACTAAGGGCTATACTCAATGAAACGCAAGCATGTGGTGTGTTGGCCCCTCCAAAGTGGACAGCGGGCCGAACCCGCAAACGTGCAGTGCCAACACCCTCAAGTGTGCAGCATACTGGCACACAAGAAGACACACATATGGAGACATGCTGCCCCTCCACCTGGTCACACTCACACTCCTTCCCAGCAACACAGAGAAGCGGGTGCTGGAGCTGCTGTGTGATTGGGATGGTTCCTGTAGTAATCCTGTACTCACTGATGTGTCAACAATGTTGGAGCGTTCCCAGGTGAGCGTCATCTCACTGGTCTGCCCGTTGCCAGAGTTATTCAGGGAACCCTCCAGACGGATCACATACTTGTTCCCACGTTCGAGGTTGGGGAAAAGTCGGTCTCCACTGTTTCTCTGCAGGAGCCGCGTTTCCTTTTCTGGTTGGCCAGCCCAGTGTCCGACCTCCTCCTGGCCAAAGGGGAGAGATCAGGGAGATGTTATCTGACCATCCGATAACTCACCTTCCTGTGTCATATCCCAGCTCCCACTCCACCTTCTCAAATCCTTACAAGCTCCCACCTCACATTCAGGCCTCCTGTTAGTATCTCAAATCCCAGCCAAGGCCCTCCAGCATCGTAGCCCCCATTACCATTTCAAGTTCCAGACCAGCCAACCCCACCACATCCCCTGTTACCATCTTAAATTCCACCTCCCCGTCTGCAACAGAAGACTCCAGTTAACCGTTCTCTGCAAGCAATAAAGTGCCTATTCCTCACCATCTCCAAACTGTTGGCTGTGCGCCCTATCTTCGCCACAACATTCAAACGCTGAAGTTGCACCTTAACCTGGACATTGTCCGAAGGAGCAGGAGAATCAAAGAGAGGATGAATGAATCCCTGATAAACCATCACCGCATCAAGCTCTGTACTGGGATTCTGGATCAACGTCGGGGTCATGCTAATCTCAACCTGTGGAGGAGACAGCAGGAACGATCAGAATGGCCACAGCACAGAGGGAGTGGAGGGAAGGAAGGGGGGGATATGAGGGGAGAGAAAGAGAGGGGGGATGAGGCGAGAGAGAGAGGGGGGGAACGAGTGGAGAGGAAGAGGGGAATGAGGGAGGGGGCTGTGGACAGGACAGGAGAGGAGAGGGGGGAACGGAGGGGGGAACGGTGAGTGAGGCAGAGAGGGGAAAAAGGGGAGGAACTGGAGGGGGAGGGGGGAGACCAGAGGAGGAGGGGGGAGACAGAGTTTTGGGGAGACTGGCAGGGGCGCAGGGATGGCAGCGGAAGCACAGGGAGGGGGAGGGGGAGGGGGATGGGGATGCAGGGAGCACGGCAGGGAACATAGTCTCCAAGTGTGTACTGAACTTCCACACTGCTCACTTTGTCAGGCTGTGAGATGTTCCGGGGCTGCATGTATGTCACCAGCTGAAGTCCTGGCATGAAGTTTAATATCTGGCACTGCTCCAGTGCAGTGATGAAGGTGGTTTCTGATCCCCACCAGCCATAGATTCCAGAAACTGGCTCCACCTGACACTTCAGCAGATCTGGACAGAGATCAGTAACAGTAATCACAAACATTATCAGCCTGCAGACTGGGTTCCCCATTGATCACCAATTCACAGGATCCCAGGACCAGTTGGGTCACTTGATCAATCACTGTTACATAACAAGATCCTAAGATCAGTTTGGTCACAGGATCCTCATGCTATAAAGAGATTTCAGGACCAGTTTGGTGACTGAATCTCTGTGCAAAGACAGGCTCCCAGGGCCAGTTGATCATCTGATCTCCGTTCTGCAAAGAAACTTTAGGACCAGTTTGATCACTGGCTCTCTGCTTCATAAAAGGTATCCAACAGTCAGTTTGGATCTCTGCTTTATAACAGAATCACATGGTCAGTTTGGTCACTTGATCTATATTATATAGAGATCTCACGATCAGTTTGATCACTGGATCTCAGACCTACAAATAGATCCTGGATCACTTTGACAGCCTGTAGGACAGTGTGAGAGATCGGAATCAATTGATAGGCTGTAAGGTAGTAAGGGAGAGATCAAGGATCAGTTTCACATCTGTAAGTCAGTGTGAGAGCTCTGGGATCAGATTGACATCTGTAAGCCAGTGGAGATAGCCAGAATCAGTTCAACAGTCTGCAAGGCCGTGAGAGAGATCTGGGATCATTTGACTGCCTGTACGGCAGTGAGGGAGATCAGGGATCAGTTTGATTGTCTGTAAGGCAGTGTAAGAGATCCGGGGTCAGTTTGACTCTCTGTAAGACAGTGTGAGAAATCCGGGATGAGGTTGACAATCTGTAAGGCATTGCATGAAATCTGGGATCAGTCTAATAGTCTGTAAAGCAATGACAGAGATCCAGGATCAATCTGACAGTCTGTAAGGCAGTGTGAGAGATCCGGGGTCAGTCTGCCAGTCCATAAGGCAGTGAGAGAGATCTGGGATCAGTTTCGCAGCCTGTAAGATTTGAGATGAGATTCACAATCTGTAAGGCAGCGTGTGAGATCCAGGATCAGCCTGACAGTCAGTAAGGCAGTGACGGAGATCCAGGATCAGTTTGGCAATGTGTACGTCAGTGTGTGGAATTGTGGATCAGTTAGACAGTCTGTAAGGCAGTGAGAGAAATCTGGGATCAGTGTGACAGTCTGTAAGACAGTATGTGAGATTTGCAATCAGTCTGACAATCTGTATGGCAGTGTATGAGATCCAGGATCAGTTTGACAGTCTTGAAGGTAGTGAGGTAGATCTGGGATCAGTGTGAGTCTGTAAGGCGGATAGGGAGAGATCCAGGATTGGTTTGACAGTCTGTAAGGCAGCGAGAGAGATCCAGGATCAGTTTGACTCTCTGTAAGACAGTGTGACAGATCCTGGATAATACTGACAATCTCTAAGGCAGTGCATGAAATCTGGGATCAGACCAACAGTCTGTAAGGCAGTGTGAGAGATCCAGAGTCGGTCTGCCAGTCTGTTAGGCAGTGAGAGCGCTCCGGGATCAATTGGCAGTCTGTAAGACAGTGACAGAGATTTGTGATCAGTGTGACAGTCTGTAAGGCAGTGAGATAAATCTGGATCAGTTTGACAGTCTGCAAGGCAGTGAGGGAGATCTGGAATCAGCTTGACAGCCTGTAAGAAACTATGAGAGATTATGGATCAGTTTGACAGGCTGCAAGACAGTGAGAGAGATCTGGGATTGGTTTGACAGTACATAAGACTGAGAGAAATCCAGGATCAGTTTAATAGTCTGTAATGCACTGAGAGAGGTCGAGGATCAGTGTGACAGTCTGTAAAGCACTGTGATAGATCCGGCATCAGATGGACAGTGTAAGGCAGAGAGAGAGATCCGGCATCACTGTGACACTCTGTGAGGCAGTGTGAGAGATCTGGGATCAATTTGACAGTCTGTAACACATTATGTGAGATCGGGATCAGTCTGACAGATAATAAGGCAGTGTGCAAGATCCAGGATCAGTGTGACAGACTGCAAGACAGTGAGAGAGATCTGGGATCAGTTTGACAGCATGCAAGATAGAGAGAGAAATCCAGGATCAGTTTAATAGTCCGTAATACATTGAGAGAGGTCGAGGGTCAGTGTCAGTCTATAAGGCAGTGATATAGATCCGGGGTCAGTTTGACAGTCTGTAAGGCAGTGAGAGAGAGATGTAGGATCAGTCCAACAGTCTGTAAGGCAGTGTGAGAGATCTGGGATCAGTTTGACAGTCCGTAACACTGTGAGGGAGATCTGGAATCAGTTTGACAGCCTGTAAAATGTTATGAGAGATTGTGGATCAGTTTGACAGGCTGAACGTGACAGTCTGTAAAGCAGTGTTAAAGATCTGGGATCAGTAGGATAGTGTATAGGGCTGAGACAGAGATCTGGGAATAGTTTGACAGTCTGTGAGGCAGTGAGAGAGACCTGGGATCAGTGGGACAGTCTGCAAGGCAGTGAGAGAGATTACACACCTGTGTGACAATCTAAGGCAGTGAGAGACATCAGGGATCAATTTGACAGTCTGTAAGGCAGTGAGAGAGATCCCGGATCAGTGAAACAGTCTGTAAGGCAGTGAGAGAGATCCTGCTGTGTGACAGTTTACACAGTAAGGAGTCTCACACCAACTTAAAGTCCAATAAGTTTATTTGATAGTAAACCCACAAGCTTTTGGAACGCTGTTCCTTCGTCAGGTGAGTGGAAGGTTGTGAGACTCCTTACTGTGTTTACCCAAGTCCAGCGCAGGCATCTCTCCCCGCCTTATAGACTATCCCACCGATCCTGGATTACAGATCTGCCTTACAGATAGTCAAACTGATCCTGACCTCTCTCACTGCCTTACGAGCTGTCAGACTGATCCCAGATCTCTCTCACTGCTTTACAGACTGTCAAAGTGATCCCGGATTCTCTCGCTGCCTTACAGACTGTCACACTGACCCCAGATTTCTCTCGCTGCTTTACAGACTGCCAAACCCATCCGGGATCTCTTCACTGCCTTACAGACTGTCATTTTGATCCCGGATCTCTCTCACTGCCTTACAGACTGTCACACTGATCCTGGATCTCTCACTGCCTTACAGACTGTCGCGCTGGTCCTGGAATACACTCATTGCCTTACAGACAGTCAGATTGATCCTGGAGACTGCTACAATGAAACAGGATCTCTCACAGTACCTTACAGACTGTCACACTGGTCCCAGATCTCTCTCACTGCCTTAAGAACTGTCACACTGATCCAAATCTCTCTCATTTCCTTCCAGACTGTCACACTGCCTTACCGACTGTCAGATTGATCCAGGGTCTCGCTGACTGCCTTACAGAGTGTCACACTGATCTTGGATCTCTCTCCCTGCCTTACAGACCGTGAAAATGATTTCAGATGTCTATCTCTGCCTTATAGACTATGCCAGCAACTTAAGCGTGAGCTGCGCAAGTTCAAAGCCACCAGCGTAACAACTACAGTGTCTACACAAGTCTGTCCACTATGTGCCAGGTAATTCCGTGCCCAAACTGGCCTGATCAGTCACCTTTGGACATGCCGCATCCAGCCTCGAAATGACTAATGGTGTCAAGGTCCTCATCGATGACAATGGACAAACAACATAGACTGATCCCACATCTTTTACACTGCCTTACAAACTGTCAAAGTGATCCCAGATCTCACACATTGCCTTACAGACTGTTAGACTGATCTCTCACTTCTTTACAAACTATCACATTGATCCCAGATCTCTCTCTCTGTCTTCCAGAATGTCAAGGTTATCCCAAATCTCTCTCACTGCCTTCCAGAATGTCAAGGTTATCCCAAATCTCTCTCACTGTCTTACAGACTCTCACACTAATCTCAGACCTTCCACATTGTCTTGCACACTGAACAAGGATCACACATGCTGCCTTTCAGCATTTCAAAGTGATCCCAGATCCCACATACTGCCTCACAGACAGTCACACTGGTCCCGGATCACACTCACTACCTTACAGTGTGTCAAACTGATCCCAGATCTCCCTCACTGCCTTCCAGTGCTGTCAAATGGATCCAGGATCTTTCTCACTGCCTTGCAGGCTGTCACACTGATCCTGGATCTCTTACGTTTCCTTCCACACTGTCGCCCTGTCTTACCGACTGTCAAATTCATCCAAGATCTTGCACACTGCCTTGCAGTGTATCAAACTGATCACAAATCAATCTCTCTCTGCCTTACAGACTGTCAAAGTGATCCTCGATCTCTCTCACTGCCTAACCAGCTTTCACACTGATCCTGAATCTCTTTCACTGTCTTGCAGTCTGCCAGACTGATCCAGGATCTCACACATTGCCTTTCTGCATGTCAAACTGACCCTCGATCTCGCACATTGCCTAAAAGATAAATTATCAAACTGATCCCTGATCTTTCGCTCTGTCTTACAGATTATCCCACTGATTCCAAATCTCTCACACTGCCTTTCAGGCTGTCGTACTGACCAAGATATCACACTGCTTTTCAGACAGTCAAACTCATCCCAGATCTCTCTCTCTCTCTCTGCCTTACAGACTGTCACACTGATCCCGCATCTCACACACTGCCTTTCAGCATGTCAAACTGATCCTAGATCTCGCATATTGCCTTACAGACTGTCAAACTATTCCCAGGTATCTCTTTCTGCTTTACAGATTGTCAAACTCATCCCGGATCTCGCATACTGTCTTGCAGACTGTCACACAGATCCCGGATCTTTCGCACTGCCTTACAGACTGTCATGATGTGGAGATAAGAACATAAGAAATAGGAGCAGGAGTAGGCCATCTAGCCCCTCGAGCCTGCCCCGCCATTTAATAAGATCATGGCTGATCTGAAGTGGCTCAGTTTCACTTTCCCGCTTTCTCCCCAGTCTGTAAAGAAGTCTGTAAGGCAGTATGTGGGATCTGGGATCACTTTGAAATGCTGAAAGGCAGCGTGTGTGATCCTTGTTCAGTGTGCAAGACAATGTGGAAGGTCTGAGATTAGTGTGAGAGTCTGTAAGACACTGAGAGAGATTTGGGATAACCTTGACATTCTGGAAGGCAGTGAGAAAGATTTGGGATAACCTTGACATTCTGGAAGGCAGTGAGAGAGATCTGGGATCAATGTGATAGTTTGTAAAGAAGTGAGAGATCAGTCTAACAGTCTGTAAGGCAATGTGTGAGATCTGGGATCACTTTGACAGTTTGTAAGGCAGTGTAAAAGATGTGGGATCAGTCTATGTTGTTTGTCCATTGTCATCGATGAGGACCTTGACACCATTAGTCATTTCGAGGCTGGATGCGGCATGTCCGAAGGTGACTGATCAGGCCAGTTTGGGCACGGAATTACCTGGCACATAGTGGACAGACTTGTGTAGACACTGTAGTTGTTACGCTGGTGGCTTTGAACTTGCACAGCTCATGCTTAAGTTGCTGGCATAGTCTATAAGGCAGAGATAGACATCTGAAATCATTTTCACAGTCTCTAAGGCAGAGAGAGAGATCCAAGATCAGTGTGACATACTGTAAGGCAGTCAGTGAGACCCTGGATCAATCTGACAGTCGGTAAGGCAGTGTGACAGTCTGGAAGGAAATGAGAGAGATTTGGATCAGTGTGACAGTTCTTAAGGCAGTGAGAGAGATCTGGGACCAGTGTGACAGTCTGTAAGGTACTGTGAGAGATCCTGTTTCATTGTAGCAGTCTCCAGGATCAATCTGACTGTCTGTAAGGCAATGAGTGTATTCCAGGACCAGCGCGACAGTCTGTAAGGCAGTGAGAGAGATCCAGGATCAGTGTGACAGTCTGTAAGGCAGTGAGAGAGATCCGGGATCAAAATGACAGTCTGTAAGGCAGTGAAGAGATCCCGGATGGGTTTGGCAGTCTGTAAAGCAGCGAGAGAAATCTGGGGTCAGTGTGACAGTCTGTAAGGCAGCGAGAGAATCCGGGATCACTTTGACAGTCTGTAAAGCAGTGAGAGAGATCTGGGATCAGTCTGACAGCTCATAAGGCAGTGAGAGAGGTCAGGATCAGTTTGACTATCTGTAAGGCAGATCTGTAATCCAGGATCGGTGGGATAGTTTATAAGGCGGGGAGAGATGTCTGGGTACAGTTTGACAGTCAATAAGGCAACGTGAGAGATCTGGGATCAGTCTGACATGCTAAAAGGAGTGAGAGAGATTGTGGATCAGCCTGGCAATCTGTAAGACAGTGTGAGAGATCTGGGATCAGTTTGACAGCCTGTAAAGCAGTGAGAGAGATCCAGGATCAGTGTGACAATCTGTAAGGCAGTGAGAGAGATCCAGGATCGGTGTGACAGCTTGTAAGACAGTGTGCGAGATCCTGGGTCAATTTGACAGTCGGTAAGGCAGCGTGACAGTCTGGAAGGAAGTGAGAATTTCTGAAGACAGTATGAGAGATCCAGCATCAGTTTGACAGTCTGTAAGGCAGTGTGGGAGATCCACAGTCACTGTGACAGTCTGTAAGACAGTGAGAGAGATCCAGCATCAGTTTGACAGTCTGTAAGGCAGTGTGGGAGATCCACAGTCACTGTGACAGTCTGTAAGACAGTGAGAGAGATCCAGGATCAGGTTTGACAGTCTGAAAGGCAGTGTGGGAGATCTACGGCCAGTGTGACAATACGTAAGGCAGTGTGAAAGATCCGGGATCACTTTGATAGTCTCTAAGGCAGTGTGAGAGATCCGGGATCCAGTGTGTGTGACAGTCCATAAAGCAATGAGAGAGACCTGGGATCAGTTTGCCAGTCTGTAAGGTAGTGTGAAAGATCCGGGATCAGTTTGCCAGTCTGAGAGATCGGGGATCAGTGGGGCAGTCAACAAGGCAGACAGAGTGATTTGGAATCAATCTGACAGTCTATAATGCAAAATGTAAGATCTGGGATCAGTTTGACATGCCAAAAGACAGTGTGTGAGATCCTCGATCAGTGTGACAGTCCGTAAAG